>NC_092640.1:23288185-23446154 GCF_039555335.1 Amphiura filiformis
ATGATAGCAAGAACTTAGAACAGAGGCAGGCAACTTTATTTAACTCTGCGCGCCAGAATTATGTTGGTTTCAGAGTCCATTCAAGAGCTTGGAAACTGTTATTTTTGAATCAAACTTACACCATTTGCAAATTGATGGCTTAACTTTCCATGCGATTGTCAGCATTACATTTTCAAGTCAAGTTTTTGATGTAATCAGTTGTGTAACAGGGACAGTTTGAGGAGGGAGGAGACAAAGATTTTATTAAAAAACACCCATTTTTCCCCGCACAATTGTTTAAATCTTACACTATTTTAGCTCCAAATTAAGGTATTTATAAGGCTATAATACATTACAACTTTTCCATAGATATTCCAAAAACTTGTGAGCATTGTAATTTCAGTACATGGATATATAATTTCTTAACAGATTTAATATATTTGTTTATCAATTTCAATTGCAGACTGTTGTTACTGAGGAGGTTGTTTCGCTGGTAATCAACGAAGCTAAACCAGACCACGCTGGATTATACCGGCTAGTGGCAGTCAATGAGGCTGGTCAGCACTCACATACATATTATGTTGATGTGGAACAGCCTCTAGTACCAGTGTAAGTATTTGTCTAAATGTCTCCCTGCTGGTCTGAGTGTCTGTCTGTTATTTGAGAATTCTATGATAAGGCCTAAAAAATTGTGTGATTGGCATAACCCGACTGACCCTAATTACACTGCTGACCCTGAATATTGTTATTTTTGAAAGAAGAAAAAAATGATAAAAGTTGAAATAAAAATAAAATGAAAGAAGTATGAATTTTTTTACTGTTTCCTATCGCTTTCTACTATTTTTTTTATTTCCCATTGAAGTGATATATTGTCAAATACACTTCCTAGAGTCTGGTTGTCTAATAGTAACATACTGCCGTGTCATTATTCAAAAGCAGGTTTTGATTGGGCAAATTTGGGATAAAAACAAAACAAAAACAAACATATTTACCTACCCTAATTTTTTTAATGTTATGCCAATCAAACAATTTTGTAGGCCAAAATAGTAACATACAGTTTGTCTGCTTTGTAAGAGAACCTTTGTGGTATTGTGCTCATAGTTTTTGTACTCTTTGCAGAACATCCCAATGTAAATCTCAGGTAATTCTGCAGCACTCACTCTGGAAGGCATGACCTTAATCATCCATATAGAGTGTGAATTTCAAATGGAGTTACCTGAATGGGCGACACCATTTGAAATCTACACCCCATGTGGGAGATTAAGGGCATGTCTTCCATGTATGTACTTCAATTAGAATAACCCATTACTCTTTGGTTTCATAATATTATACTTTGGTTACACTAACGCCAGTAGTGACTTATTCAAAATTTTCTCCTCCCAACCTCCCAAAATATTTGTAAAAAGCAAAGGATGAAATCTAAAATTATTTTTTTATTATCACTTTCCAGAACGACCCAAACTTTCGTCCAATCAGCGCCGCCCCCACCAAAGGAGCCATTAGTTGTGGAGAGACTACAAGATGTCAAAGCAGTGGAAGAATTTGGTGAAATCAGGTTGCAAGTCGTCATCCATGGCGACCCGGCACCAAAGGTAAGCATAGACGGCGCTTTACTAAACTGGACTGGTGAGTGCAATAAAGGTGCAGCAGCAGTTCTTGCCTTTTGCCCAATTTCTTTTTGTATGCTAAAGATGTTATGTCTGTGGTTGGGAGCTGCAAAATGTTTTACAGGGCAACTAAGTAACCTAATGAGTACCCTAAAGAGTAACTCAAGAAATGACCTAAAGAGTAACCTAAGGAGTAACCTAAAGAGTAATGTAAGGAGTAACCTAAGGAGTAACCTAAGGAGTAACCTAAAGAGTAACCTAAAGAATAACCTAAAGACTAATGTAAGGGGTTACCTAAGGAGTAACCTAAAGAGTAACCTAAAGAGTAACTTAAAGAGTAACATAAAGAGTAACTAAGTTACAACCTACTGAGCTACTGAGTCATGTTATCATTATTTCTTTATATGGCTGAATCACATCTGAACAGTGACAAGGGCAAACTGGATTTGTAAATATGTGATGAGGTTGCCCTTAATTTTTGGCAGGGCATAAAGGGATGTTAATAGTAATCTGGGATTGGTCCATCCCTGAGGTCAGTGAAGGAATGCAGTTGATGACAGACTGAAATCAATATTATTTATACTTTTAAAATACTAGTTAATACAGTTTAATTGATAAGATAAGCTAGCACAGCTAGTTGCAAGTTGTAAAACGGGTACAGCTTTTGTGAATTGGTTGAATTGTATGTTGTTTTGTATGGAATCACTTACTCTTAAGACAAATTAGTAGCACATTATATTAACGAAACAAAATATTTACCCAAAGTGTGACATGATCAAGGGGAATGAATCACATGTCGACCCTGGTCGAAAATGAGTTTTACATATGTTTCTAAAGAGGACATTTAGAGCTTTCTGAAACTGAAAACCCCATGTTGATACGACTTTTCTTTGCAAAGTTACATCAATTTATCAATCGCTGAAGAATTTTAACACTTTCTTTGCCAATATCTCAAAATCAATATTAGCGACATCCAACTCATTTCCCTTGATCGTGTCAGAAATATGTCTGATCTTGAAAATGAACATTGCAAGTAAATGCTGTGACAGGTCTCAAATATTAATTTGTGTGTTTTGGTATTTATTTCAGGTGACATGGTATTTCAACAACAACCCAGTACACGAGTCAAGACGTCATGAGATCCACCGTGTTGATGACCGCTATGAGCTTGTCGTACGCGAGCCAATCCCTGCGGATACCGGCATGTATAGCTGTGAAGCAGTTAATGTTCATGGAACTGTTAGAACTGAGTGCTATGTCACTGTGGAAGGTAAGTTCTTGTTTATGATAAAGTTGTCCTAAGGCTACAACAAATTAAAAGCCCCTGATTTATGAGCCTGACTGACCAAGATTTTGTATTTTGCTAAAATCATGTAAATTCAGCCTTTTTATTGAGCAAAATTTATTGATTTTGACTAAAAATGTAAAAAAAAAAAATTTAGAACATTTTCAAAATGTGTTTGCAAAAATCAGCAAATTTTTAAGCTTTTGGTGATATTTTTATGGTCATTTTAACCTCCAGGAAAAAAAATCCAGACTGACTGATCCTACTTGAAAAGTCTGTACACCTGCAACACAGGTTTTTTTGTCACCAAAAGTACCCTTATGATGGTGGGTGGGTGAGGTGGTTACGGATGCCCCGCTCCTTTTAATTTACATCAGTAAATATGTGACATAGTATATGCTTTTGTTCCCAACAAAGGAAAGCCATTATCTCTCTCTTTTACTTTTACAATTTTGAGAAAAATCACTTTAATATAATATTCTGTTGTTTGATTTTGAACAGAGAAAGCTTCACCAGTGATCTTGGTACCACTCCAGGATGTCCCAGCACATGAAGGAGACACAGTCACCCTAGATGTCAAAGTCAGTGGCTCACCATTACCTCAGGTAAACGGACCTACCATCAGTAGATAGATAACATGATTTCAAATGGGATTACCTGAATGGGGGACTCCATTTAAAATTGACACCTGCATTGATGAACTCAACCAAATATTACTGACGTCGCAAAAGCAGCTAGACAAATAATCAAACCTACTTATACCACCAAAAATTTATTTTCAAATTTCAATAAAGTGTAAAGATGAACAAAGATTATTCCAGTTCGTCTTGGTGTGGTTCAGAATATGACGGCTAGAAAAAGTGAAACCAATCAATAACTTAAGGTATGTTTGTGTTTGATGTCTGCATGACTTACACAGTCTGTATTGTACTATAATATCCTTGCCTCCACACAGGTCAAATGGATGCGTGATGGCAAAACAATAACAGAGACCTCGCGGGTGCGCTTCACTCGTGAGGAGGACTCGTTGGGTCTTATCATCATCAAAATCAAAAAGACAGATGAGGGAGTGTACAAAGCTGTGATTGATAATGATGTTGGCAAATGCATATCAACAGCAACCATCACAGTTGGACGTAAGTAGTTACAAATCTGTTACTTCCATCCCAGGGATGTACAGTTTACAAGCCAAGTGCTCTATTAATGAACTTAACAAGCAGATAGTAGAACAGCAGTTTGAAGCTGCTTAGTTTGTAAAGCTACCTTTTCTTCAGAATAATAAACATCAAATTAAAATGCAGAATTTACAACAAGCTGCATTGAGTACTGGTTAAGGTCTTTGCCTTTTGGTGTGATGCGGTCCCTGGTGCAAAATATTTGATAGACCTCCCCCCCCCCCTTTACCAAATAAAATTGAATTGGCTCTCCCGTGATGGTCCAGATGCCTCATGATAAAGACCTTGATACAGTCGGTTCCGGTTAGGACATTTGCCTGTCCTGTAAAAAATGCACCGACCAGGTATCTATCGCGACACCCTTCACCAGGTCACTTGGCCTGATTGAAAGTTTGTCCATGTTGTTGCCCAGATTTCATTTGTTAATGCCTAAATATGCTTGAGAAAACAAGAAAAAAAGAGGAAACAAGTCATGAGGTAGAACCATGGACGAAGAAGATAACAGACCGTGTACAATCAGTCAGTCTCTGCATCACCTGATAATGAGAGCCGATTGTTCAATTAAATGCGACCGGCAAAACTGCTACGCACTTAACTGCATATTTTTACGGTCTATTGCGTAATCGCTAAGGCAGGCAATGCGTATATGCGAAGGCATGCAAAGCTGGCGTGATTGTTGAACACGGCACAATTGAACAATCAGCCCTCATGAATATGCGAGAATTCATAGCATTCAATGCACAGGGAGTTTGACGGTTGGCACATGGTCTGTAGTAGTCTGTGGGTAGAACATTAGTTTAAGGACTTGAACCTACAATTTGCATTTATTAGGCTCATACTAATTTTAATAAGTTAGAGAATCAAATAGCTAAATCAATCGCACCTGTGATGCAAAATAACTTTGTATTTTGTAATTTCTTGTACCTATTTGAATCCACAGCACCACGATGCATCCCAGATTTCACTAAAGCACTCACAGACCACACAGCATTGGATGGTGAAATGGTGCAATTCCAATGTGAAGTTACTGGTGTACCTACCCCTGATGTCACTTGGTTGAGAGAGGGTATTGAAATCACACCAGATGCAGATTTCAAGGTATGCAAAGGAACATACACACGAGCAAAAAAAGAAGGGTTTGATTGGTGTAACTTAAGTGCTTGATAGTGAGAAGTAGAATTTATGTGTGAAGTCACTTGGTTTACAGAAGGTATTGAAATCACACCAGATGCGGACTTCAAGCGAAGACAAGAAACTTATCAATAAGTAAAAAAGAAAGGGCTTGGTTGGCATAACTTAAGTCCTGGATAGTGAGATATACTGTTTATGTGTGAAACAACTGGTATAAGCAAGCCCCTGAAATCCCATTGTTTAGAGAGAGGGTATTGAAATCACACCAGATGCAGTTTTCAAGGGAAGACAAGAAACTTATCAATAAGTAAAAAAGAACGGGCTTGGTTGTCATAACTTAAGTCCCGGATGGTGAGATATACAATTAATGTGTGAAGTAACTGGTATAGCAAGTCCCTGAAATCCCATGGTTTAGAGAGAGGAGATTGAAATTATACCTGGTGCATAAGGTATGTAAAGAAACTTACAAGCAAGCAAAAAAAGAAGGGGTTAGGTAGGTTTAACTTAAGTCCTGGATAGTGAGATGTAGAGTTGATGTGATGTGTAAAGTCACTGGTGTACCCATCCCTGGCCGTGACATCATGTGGTTTAGAGAGTGTATTGAAAGTACACCAGATGCAGATTTCAAGGTATGTAAAGAAATAAACCAAAGATTATGCTGGTGGTACTGGATAGTGCGATGACATGTGTGATGTCACTGGAGTAATTGGCCCACAATCACTTTAGAAAGGGCATTGAAATCACACCAGATGCAGATGTCAAGATAATACTGTAAAAACTCAATAATTAGCATATGTGCTTACAATCGAGCACTTTCATGCAAACATGAAGAGCCCCATCCACAAAAGTGTATTCGGTTTGAGCAAATCATCGATACACATAGTTATACGAACAACTAAGCCTGCAAATTTGTGTCTCAACCCCATTAGCTCAGTTAGTAAAGTGCTGGACTTTGGTACAATTTCATGTTTTCAAAAGCGCTTGATAGTGGTATAAGTAAAGAAAGAAACAAGATTGTTTGGCAGGTATAAGGAAACTTGGTTTAGAGAGGGCATTGAAATCATACAAGATGCAGATTTTAAGGTAGGAAGCAAACAAGCAAGAAGAGAAACAAAAGAATGTATAAAAGTTAACCCCATTAACATAACTTTCATGCCTATTACTTTTTTTTTCAAACAGATAACGCGACAGGGCAATCTCTTAACATTAACCATCAAAGAGGTCTTCCCAGATGATGCTGGCATGATCAGCGTCAAAGCAAGCAACTCAGAGGGCGACTGCACCACCGTAGCAAAACTCTACGTCTTAGGTCAGTATAATTCCCAAACAGGGACACCGGGAATTGCGCGCTCAAGACGCGCAGTCCAAACGACTCATCACCAAACTGTACGTCAGATAAGTTCACCATCACCCACATTTGTACGTACGCAGGGCTCGCCCACGCTCATACGGCGAGGGAGTTCGCCCACGGTTATCATGTCAAGACAAACGTCCACCTCGAACCAATTGGTTCCTGTAAGTAGTTACACGACAACGGATAGACAGCTTACGACAAATTATATTCAAGGTGGCGCTCAAATACCGGATGATATTGTAGTCAATGTTGAAATCAATTTTTGATCTCTGTTTATTCTTTTTATCAAAATATATGTGTGTGCGTGTCACTATATATGCTGAATGTTCTCTATTGTATAGGTAATATCTTCAACTATGTTAGGCCAAAAAAGTGGCGATGCAGTGCTGAACAGCAGCGCATTTTGACGACATAGCTGTAGATATTGCCACTGTTTGCAGTATCATGTGCTTAGAGAAAGAGAAAGTAGAAAACAAACTGATTATGTGTAGTAAATTATCAAAGATTGTAAATAAAAAACAAACTGGTAGGGGTTTTTTGTGATCATACCTGCATGTAAGTACTGCACATATTTATGAGTGAAATTTGCAATAATGATATAAAAATGATTACAAAAATTTTGAACCCTGCAAATATCTGGATATTTTAATCCTTTGTAAATTGAGATTTAGAATCTGAAGTTAAATGTTAAATTATTATTGATGAAATGCAATTTGCCAACAATTATAATTTTTTTTCTGCTGAAATATTGCTCACTACACATCTTTTTGATTTCAAAAAATTCAGTGACACAAAAATTGAAACATTAATGGGAAAAATGACCATGAGTCATTGCAATGTTTATATTTGCTGGTCTTGAATACCCCTACAATTTTTAACTGCCAATAATTGGCCAACTTTTCCATTATTAATTCCAAATGGTTAGCCATACTTTGTGTGGTATAGAAACTAGGAGTGTGCCCAGAAACGTTTAGCTTTATTAGGCTGAGTAGTTAAACTGTGCCCAAAATAGGATGATTTTGTTACCTTTTCGATGTAAACTCCGGGTGAGAAAGAAAAAAAAGATGGACCTCTGACCTCTCTGTACCTGTCTAGTCGTACCATAGTCATTTGATATGCAACCTTTGCTTCAAGCATGAGGGTTGCTGACATGCTATGGTGATGTATTTGGTATGGAAGGAATACAATAGAGAACTTGAAATTTCAAATTAATTTGGTATAGAAGGACAAAAAGAGAATTTGAAATTTTACAACAAACAAGCAAGTCTAACCAGCAAATTTATAAGATTGGTGAAATGACTAAATGAAAAATATATTTGCCAAAATATGGTGGGGTGGTGGGAAACGGGTATTTGGCTTCAAGCGATATATGAAAGAATCACAAAGAGTTGTGTGGTATTTATGTGAACAAATGTGTGATTGCAGACGACAGTTTTGGTCACATTGTTTGGTCATGTGTTTTTGTCACATGGTATGGTCACATGTCAAGGATTAATGTCACATGATGCTGTTACTCTGTCATATCAAGTTACTCATCTTTGTATTGTACAAGTGGTTCAGTTTGACAATGTTGACGATGGGCTATTCCAGTTGAAATCAGCATGCCCCATATAGAATACATGACCTTAATCTTCCACACAAGGAGTGTGAATTTCAAATGGAGTTACCTGAATGGGTGACTTCATTTGAATTTGACACCCCCTGTGTAGGAGGTTTAAGTCATGTCTTCCATACAGGGTGTATGGATTTTAAATGGAATAGCCCAATGCAGTAAGTTGGATCTTGCCCTAGTGACCTAAATCTTTATCACATGACCGATTATGGAATCAAACACAAATTTTAGGGAATTAGTGCAAGATCCAAGTTCTTGTATCATCCATCCATTGATGTGATTAAGAATATATCATAAAAACAACTAACATTGAGATAATTTGCTAATAGATACCAAACATTGTGTAAAAATGTTGATAGTATTCAATATTTATTATTTATTGATTGAAATGTATAAGGCAAATCATGATAAACCTGTAGAATGGGTATATTTAAGTTTTAAATATAGTTTAAACTAGCTATATTTATAGATAATGATAGCTTATGTTATGAGCACAAGCCATATGTTAAATAGTACTATTTTCAAAACTTTCACTGTTGTCTGGTATTTTTCCTCTGTATTTCTGTGCTTTTCTTTGCATGCTAAATCATTTGCTTCCTCCTGTGGTTTCTTTTTATTTCAATATTTTCTGCGTCTTCTCATTTTGTTCTTTTTTTGCGTCATATTCTTTTCATCCTCTGTCAGCCATATTCATTTTTCCCAAGAAATGATGCCAGTTCTCGCAACCAGGGAGCTAACTTTTTGCTGCAATTTTGGTGCTAAAAAACATGTTATGGACCATGACAGTATTAAAAACATCCTGATGGGTACCCTGCTTTCTGAAGATCCACCTGTAAGCTTGGTTAACATATCCAAGAAGTAAAAGGGTATCAGCAAATTTTTTTTTTTTTCAAAAGGAATGCAAAATGTCTTTTACAGAAAATAAAGATGCTGAATATACAATTATATAAATCAAGGGTATCAATCAATGTTGTGATAAAAGTGAACTTTCCCTGCTCCACATATTTGTTGGTCTCATATAAGTTTATTTTAAAGAAAGCAATGTGCATGAAATCATACTTGGTTCCTGTCAATTTACTCTTTCATATAAAGTACTTGACCCTCAGTAGAAACCAGCAAAGTTATTAGTTTTTTAATCAATTTTACAAAGCTGTCACGGTTCATTTGTTCAAGTCTGTAAAAATGAAAAATAACCGCAGATTGGACTTGTGTTATATGATGTATCTGAAATAAATAATCCCTTTTTTCCCTCTAAAATAACCCATATTATATATTTTCTACCCTAAAATGGTGATCGGTATTTAACTTCTAGTGCTTCTTTTGTTAAAAGGGCTTCCTTTAGTAATCTAACTGTACAAAAGTGCCTCTTTTAATAAACATCTTGCCTTATCATTTTCTGACTATTGGTTGTGTTGTCTGGGGTCATTTCATATTGCTCATTTTTCTGCTTATGTGCATTGGATATTTTCATCTATTTTAGCATGATGGTATGTTTCAACTGTGAGCATGGGGACTTCTACCCCTGATGGATGAGCATGAACAATGATCTCTGGTGATTGCATTTGAACTTTGATTGCTTGTGAGTGAGTGAGTGGTGCAGTTATTTGCCAGAGGCCAAAGTTTGTGACTGTTCTATTGTGGTGTATGCAAGAAAGAGAACTTTGTTTCCTGGTGATATGATATTTTCAAACTCATTGCCAGGTAACAAAGTTTGTGACATACAGATAATTTGTGAAATTGTTGAATCATGCAAAATGAATGAGAATATCTTGTGCTATCCACGCATCATTTATCATCCTTATCCTTCAAACCCCTTCTATTGAGTCAGTGCAAGAAGGAAATAGCTGCCTTATGATGCATTTCAATATTGCATTATGATGAAGAATTTACTACTTGATATCATGTCAGTAGCTTTCTCAGATTTGACATAGGGCAGCAATATCTGGTTTGTGTCTGACTCAATGAAGGAAAACACAACATCATGATAATTACAATTCCATAGTATATTTGATATCAGTAGGGGACACATAGGGGGTACATGCCCTCAATTGAAGTGAATATTTGAAAATGTCATTTGAATAGTGCAACAAAAATTGCTGGTACAGAATATGCCCAATCTAAAACCTTACACTATGCTAAGGCTATCTTACAAAAATCTTTTCTCTCAAAGCTCATGCGTGCTTTATTTTTTTAAAGTAAAATCCTGCACATTAGGTTAATATAAAGTCATATTTTTTTAATTTCCTTTAAAAAAAATCAACAAAAAGCCTAAAAATTCAAGATACGGTCTGTATTTGTGATTAATTTCTTTAAACAGTCATACAGAACATTGTATATATGGATGTCACAGTATCAAAATGCATTATGGTCACCTTGACAAGCATTTCAAAGTTCTATATTTTAAAAAAAATTAAAAAAGCTTTTAAAAAATACTGCATTCCACATCAGGTTTTCAGAACTGAAGAGCTTTGAGACAAAAGATTTATTTAATAATTATAGCCTAATGGTTGGAGGCATTATAAATTCCTGCACATAATTCTTTATGAAGAATTCCACTTTATTGACAAAAGGTACAATTACTTTTTTTTTCCAAACATGTTTGATACTTGAGGGTGGTATCATATCATGAAATGACCATTACTACAAACCATGTACAGCTAAATGGAAAAATGTTTGGTGGCAAAGGGAGCACAATTTGAAAAAAAAAATATGAGCATAATTATCAACATTTCTACAAAGGGATTGCACACTGTATGTGTCCAAAGAGAAATATATACTATGGGATAATTACAATACTAGTAATATGGCACACATTTCATCATTAGTCTTATGCATATTTGGGCTTCAACTGTCCATCACTGACCAGCTCTTCTTTACTGCACAGCCCCCTTATCGCTAGCATTATATCATTGGGCTGTTCCAGTTTAAATACATACACCTGTGGAAGACTTGATCTTAATCCACCACACAGGGGGTGTAGATTTCAAATGGAGTCACTCAGTTAGATAGCCCCATTTGAAATTTGTACTCCCTGTGTTTAAGATTAAGGTTATGTCTTCCATAGGGGGTGTATGGACTTCAACTGGAATGACCCATTTCATACGACAACCCAAACCATATTTGAAAATGCATTACAACTTCAAACTACAAAAAAAGCACCTTTCTTTTAAATTTTCATACAATAATTTAAAAGTTTTAAAATTAAAAATATTAAACAATCAGAAACAGGATTCATTGGGGAAAAAGGGTGAAATATCCCCAAGTATCAAAAGATTCTATGTTCGTACAGGATTTAAACCCTGACCCTTGGTTTACAAAGTTATGGCTATTCCGATTAACCCCATGAGAACTACCTGCCGATTGGCCAAAATGAATATTGTGTCCAATTTTGAACCAATCAAGGAGGGTATTAATAAGATCATCTACAAATGCAAGTTTGACCATAAATAGTTTAAAGCCTAATCATAATTGGCAATTGAAATAAGCCTGTAAGTTATCAACCAATCAGAAATGCTGTAAGATGACCGGTAGTATCCAGGGTAGTGGCAAGAGGAAATGAGAGTTTGGTTGTCTGTTCCACCCTCTTCACATAACAACATGGGAGCAGCAAAGGACACATAAAGGATATGTTTAGGATGAGATGTCTTAATACAATACATAAATGCCCAATACTTCATCATGCTTTTCATATAACTTTCATCTTGCTCATAAGTTGCTTCTCTAAGAACACATTAATTAATGCAGACAATGTCCAGTAAACCACATCATTTTCATTTGCTGTTTATTCAAACTTTTTAAGCATTACATGTACATGTTATTACTCCTGATTGGTTGAAGTTCATATTAATTTCTTGGTATTTTCAGTTTTCAATCTGTTTTTTTATATATATTATTTGCTTGTTTCCATCCTTTATCTCCTCCTATCATCCCATTTGCTTTTTTATTTCATATCTGACATTTAATTATTTTGATCATTTTATCTGCTTCCATCATCATTTTATCTGCATCCATCATTTTACCAGTTTATCATTTTCTTTATTTTATCATTTCTGGCTATCATGCTATTATTTTATTATTTTCTGTTTTGATGATTTCTGGCTGTGCTCATCCCATAGCAATACACAGCTAAACTCCTCTACACGGCACCACACATAGCAAGCTACTTCATATTTGCCCTTCCCATGACTGTTAACCATGTGCAATTTGGGCAGAAGAACCACATAAATCTGGAAGTGCATGATATGTTTCAATTTTGGCAATAAAAATACTATTGGTCTTTCCAGTACACTTGTAGATGTTTCATTATGCTGTGAGTGACAAATTACCAGTCTTTTATATACAGGCTTCCCAAAACATACACCTGAATTTCCTCCTGTCCTGGTATAATAGGCTACTGTCTTTTATTTCACTCCACTTTGGTAGTGATGTAGCTGTGTGTATTTTGCTGGTTGCAGTATCAAATTGCACATATCAACCTAATCCCACAACGCATATAAGCACATACAGTTTTTGTTGGCACGCTGATGGGGATACCATGTAAAATGCACTGTCGTCTCTACCAAACTTGAGATGAATCAAAGTGAAGGTACTCCTGAGGTACATCAAAAATAAAGGTACATCAAAAATAAAGGTACACCAAGGTACCACAAATGTGCTACAGAGATACCCAGTGGTTCACCAGTAGAGGCAGAGTTTAGCTGTGTATTCTTTACTATAATACAGTACAATCTATTATCCAAATTGAACCAAATTTTTACTAAAATGTTATATTTGTCAAATTCTCCAATCTTTTTTTCTACAGAAGAACCTGATACCCCTGAAGGAACAGGCAAGTTTTTATTTTTAGTAATCAATTAAGGGGTGGGGTATGAACGTTTGGACAGTATTTATTGTGGGACATTAGAGTACATCAGACATATCGAATTGCATTCTGAATATGAAGAATGTCCTTCTGATATCCAATAATTTGGTCGATCCTTCATGTAATTATTTCGTGTAAGCTAATCCTAACTCTAACCCTAATCCTAACCCTAAGCCTAATCCTAATCATAACCCTAATCCTAACCCTAATCCTAACCCTAAACTAAATTTTGATTTTTTGAAATTCACAATGTAATACACAATTTATGGCAAATCATTAAAAATTGATATTTTTGATATTTAACAGTACTCGAAATAAACTTTACTAAACCTGATGATTGATACTTGAAGTGTATGTAGATGGGATGAAAAACCAGACGATCAATTGAAAATTTTGACCTTTCATATTGGAGATATGGATTTTTTTCCCAAAACACCCAAAAAATTAGGTCTTTTGGAAAAAAAATCCATATCTTCAATATGAAAGGTCAAAATTTTCAATTGATCGTCGGCTTTTCCTCCCAGCTACATACACTTTAAGAATATATCATTAGATTTATAAAATCTACTTTGAGGACTGTTCTATATCAAAAATGTGAAAAATATCAAATTTTAATAATTTGTCATAAAATTTGTATCGTGAATTTCAAAAAATAAAAATTATTTGATATCAGAAAGACATTCTTCGTATTCAGAATGCAATTTGATATGTCTGATGTGCTCTCATGTCCCACAAAAAATACTGTGAAAACGCTCATTCCAGATCCCTTAATTGTAAAAGGTTTATTGGTTTAGGTTTACTATTCTCTTCAATTTTACTTCTTCATCTTGAAAGTCCCAAATATAGTGTCCTATGTGAAATATTTTCCAAGAATAGACCTCAAAATTCTCATATTTTCAAAGTGTTGAAAAAGTTTATTCTGTTCATTAGGATGGCACTAGAAAATATGTTAAAGAAGATACATAGTCACATTTCTTTGCATACATAATATTTGAAAAGAAAATATACTCAAAGATTACAAATCATCCATGGGCAGGAAAAATCTCCTTTATGTCTTTGGCCCTTGAACATGTTTAAAACGAAACTGCAAATGGTTTACTTAGGAGGTTTTGCTTTAAACATGTTCAGGGGCCAGACACAGGTTTTTCCCGCCCATTATAATGTTGTTGTGATTGCTGCACAGAGATAATTAAGATATACAATATGAAAAATACCTCTGAGAGAACTGATCCTCTAATGAATCTGAAAAGTGCTAGAGAGAATTTTGATGGGCTAATTTGTGATCAAATTCATTTGATGATTTTGAAATGTTTCTAAATTTTGAGTTGTATTACTCCAGCAGTTTTGACATGGAAGCAAAAATGTGTATAACAAAGCTCATAGGATAGTACATCTGTTTGTAGTTACCACAATTCACCACATCTTTGTTCACACCATCTAAACAAAACGTCTTGGATGTTAATAAGAAAACTATGAGCTTTCATCTGGGAGATGCGGCTGTTGATCAGGTCAAACCCTTTTTAAGAGAATTGATGTTACTCATCAATTACAAATCCTATAATTTGGGCAAAGGATGAAATAACTACTTATCTCTGTGCAGAAATTATGACAAATACCACAAATGATACCCTGAGCCTCTATATAGCCTCTATATCTGTGCTGCATACCTATATATGCTTACCACCTTGGCTTTCCTGTCCTGTGTAGTGTGAACTGTTAATAGTGACAGGTTCATATTTGCTACTCTGCAAAATTTAAAGAGATTAGACCCAAAAGAAGCAACTTGAAATTGCCTTGGCATAACCATGGGCTATTCCTTTGAAATCCACACTACCCCTGTGGAAGATTTTGGAAACATGTTCCACAGAGCGAATATGAATTTCAAATAGAATTAGCACATTAGGTAGCTCCATTTGAAACTCACCCTCCCTCTATGAAAGATTCAGGTTGAAGCTTTCTCAGAGGGTGCATGAAATTCGAATGGAGCTGCGTAATGTGCTAATTCCATTTAAAATTCATACTCCCTATATGGAACATGTTTCCAAAATCTTCACAGGGGTCGCATGGATTTCAAATGGAATTGCCCAGTGTCATAATCTGCCATATTGGTTTGTCACAATGGAGACTAAATTAATGTACCTACATCACATATCTGCAAAAGCCTGATCATTTGCATCTTTAAGCTTGAGTGCTACAAAGGTTTTGAGTTGGTAGCACTTGACACGCATTTTCGGCACAATGCACTACTCGCAAAATGTATAATACTTGCAAATTTAAGTTTAGTTGGTGGATGGCAAAATAATGCGGGAGGTGCACTATTTTACCCCCTTCCCATGAGCGACACACAAACATGGCAGAGTCGGTGCTCTTTGGGTCTGATCTCTTTGGCAAAATTAGATGTATGTAGAACTGGTGAAGGCACACTGCAAGACGAAGGCTTGATTTGATACGGACTTGAAAAGTAAGCATTATCCTCACATGCTTCATATCAGTCCTCCAACAAGATGGTAAAGTTGTTTGATGTGTGACATGATCATGAAGATCGAGTCAAATGCCACTAATATTGATTTTGAATTATTGATAAAAACAGGTGATACATTCTTCTAGTTTACATTGTTTTTAAAGTTGGATAGTCACTCACAACTTTTAAACCAGAAGTCCAATTTTAATGGGTTTGGACCACAATTTTGAAGTGAATGAATAATTAACCCAAATGCCCCACAGGCTTTTTAGTGACTGGAAGGGAAAAAAGAAAGGAATAAAGAGAGAAAACAAAGACGTTGTTTTCTCTGGGTGGGATTCAAACCTGAGACCCCTCGCATGCCCAGCACTAGGTCGCCAAAACTTAGAATCAGGTCTTTCGCTGGCCCAGCCAACAAAAGTGTACCTATATATCACTTGGGGTGATTGCAGCATCACATCCCTTGGGATGCACGCATGCGCAGTGAAGTTGTTTGTAGTATTTTCTAGTACTCAGGCCTGGTAGGGTTAACAAAATAAAAATAGAAAAATTTTCACCATTTAGACTTATTTAGTCCTCTTGATCATGCCACATATTTGTCCAAAATCAAGCCTTGGTGTAGTATTTCTCTCATATTAGAAACCTATGTGTATAATCTACCATATTGAGTTGTCAGGCATGGAGACCAATAAAGTGTACCTCTGACATTTATCCACAAGTGCCCAAAATTGGAAATTACTTGAACATTTGTAACCTGGAGTGTTACATAGGTTTGCAGTGCTAAGCGAGCACAGTTTGTTACACAACACGCACATATTAATTGAAGTTTGCTGGGCACTTGATAAAATAATGCGAGGTAAACAATTTTGCCCTCCTTAAGTTTACGTTTAATATCTTGATAGAAAGAAAAATATGGAATAGGATGTAGTTTCTTCAAGTCAAGTTAAATGAACATTTATGAAAGGTGATTTGGAGGGTTTTGGCAAATTTGGACAAGTTACACATGATTCAGTTTTGCCTTTGATAAAGATCATCTAGGATCGAAAACTCAGATCCATAAAAACTTTGAACTGATTCAGCTTTGGTAAATCTGGTGATATGATACATTTTTTTAGAGATTCCTGATAAAATATCCAAAATGGTACAAAGCCCTCCAAATGCAAATCACCTCCAAGAAAGTGGTGGAGAACATTGAGCAAGTCAATGACACCTTTACCCCCTTATATTTTCCCCTTATAGTGAAACCCCCTCCTGCCGACTCCCCTAAAATCATCACCCCCTTCAGCGACAAGCATATACATGAGGGAGATAGCGTAAGTTTCAGCTGCACCATCTTGGCGCATCCGGAGCCCATCGTTGCCTGGTATAAAGACGGGGAGGATGTGGATCACAGCATCTGTAAGTTGTCACAGGAAGGGAACCGGTATGAGCTGACGATTAAGGAGGTGTTTGAGGAGGATGAGGGACTGTATGAGTGCAAAGCTGAGAACCCTGCTGGAGACTGTACATGCTCGGCAACACTCAAGGTCATCGGTAAGTTCAGTTTTTATAGTATATTTAGGGATTCAATCATGTTTCACCATTGTTCATCACTGATCAACAACGATGCGTCCGTGCGGTCTAGCTGCCCAAGCAAAGTAAACCACACAGACGCGAGTTGGTAATTGGTGATGAACAACAGTGAAACATGATGTAAACCCTTTCAGCAACAAAAACAAGCTAAAGATTGTCATAATTCACATGACCGTTTGTCATTGCCACTCAACCTCACAAGAAGATTGGTGATTTCTCTGGTTGATATCAGCAGTAAAACTAAAGAATAAAGCGAGCAATAAAACTAAAGAATAAAGCGGTAATGTTTAGCTGCTACCTCCAACATTAGAGAATGTTTACACATAAGTTCCAGTCATGGCGAATTTTACATGCTCATGCGTAACGCGAGAGGCTTAACCTTGCTTCGCGTATACGCTACTGGACTGTGGATTCATCACCGATTAACAACATTTGGCTCCTGTACAAAGATATAAGAAGAGTTGTCGAATAAGTGATGTTCTTCTTACAATGTTTTCACACTGGATTTGCACTGGATACCTGGACCCCAGACCCCGCGCTTTGTGTATCAGCAGGTACTCATGCTCATTGTAAATTTCAAGAAATATGGATGACAAAAGGGGTAATTTTTCAAACACATTTGCAATTGCAAAATTGTAAAAATAGGTGTTCTTAATCTATGAATGAAGTGAAATAAATGAGCATATTCAATTATTCATTATTGCTTGAAATTCCTATTTTGGGAAACAAAAATACGCAAACTTGACTCAGTTTTGGGACTAGTCGTATATGTTACTGTCAACAAATTTGCAAAATTGTTTTAAAAAGTGGGTGTTTCTCCTTTGAAATGTTCTTGAAATGAGATGCAAAAGGGGGTGTTTTCAGAGTTCGCTGATAAGCATAAGTACCTCCCGATACATGGACTTGGACCCAAGTTGGCACCAACAACTCTGGCTCTGGTGCTCTCTCTCTCTATACATAAAGAAGATATGTGGGAGTAACGTCAAGTAAAGTTAAACATCTGATCAGTATATCAAAATGTCTATTTGAAATTTCATGCCTGAGCTATAGATAACAATAAATATCATTTTGTTTATACAGAAGTAAAATGTTTTAATTACCTTAATGTCAGAGTGGACAGTTATTATCAGCTGTATATCAAATGTCCACCTCCAACTGCCAAGTAAATCTCATGCCCTGAGCCAAAGCTCCCATACCTGTATTAGAGTCATGGTGCAATAGTACACAGAGTGGGGATGGGTATCAAATAAAATGCCCAGATACCTCAAATGTCAAGTTTAATCTACACTTTTGTGTTGATAGTTGAACTTTGTGCAAGGGTATACATGTGAAGATTTATAGTGATATAACACTAATTGTACTCACATCTCTCTCTGCACGATTCAAAATTTCAAATAGAACTTCAATGATGCATCATCGGTGATATTGTTTGAGTGTTGTGTATAGTTACTAAATACCAAAGGGTCAATTTGATGGTATATCAGAACATATAGGTCAACAAACTTCATATCAAGAGATGAGAGTGCAGATGTTTAATTTAGCTTGCCCCTTGCTAAGATTTCTCGCATTCCAATACATAAAGGACAAAGTTCAAAAAACAGATTATCATCTATGAACTGGTGAACTTTATTTTTGTTCCAGGGTGTTAAACCTCATCCCCTAAACTACTTCAAATAAAGTGATAACAGTGTAATGAATTGGAAGTTAATGAACAATGCCATGATGGTGAGAGTAATTTAGCATCTCGTGCCCTGGTTATTAGGATTCCCCTCGGGGGATATAACACATGGCATAGTTACCACTGATCTAAAAAACTTACTATTGTATCAAGGGCAACCCAGGGGATGAAGGATGTACAGGGGATGTAGGGAGGCATAAGAAGAGGTAAGGGAGATACGTGTTATGTTGATGCTTTTTTTAAAATGAATATGGTAACAAAATTACTTGGATGATTCGGTTGACATATAGTTGAAGTTGAGATTGTTTGATTTTAACATTATGTGGTGTGATAAAGCAAAATCAGTGTGAAGTTGGGTGTATTCAATTTTCAGTTTTCTACATGATTGTAAAAGCATTTGTAAAGGTACATTTTGCAGTAAACCCCATTGAAATTGAACATTTAGTTCCAAAGATATGAACAAATAAAGCATTTCCAAAACAGTAGACCACAAAAGAAATGTTTTCATTTGTTTGTCTATATCTAGAGATCATTATTTCTGACTTTCGACTGATTTTGCTTGATCACATCACATATTAAGTTTAGGTACATCCATTTCCTTGATTGGTTTAATGGTGACATTATTTTTGGAAAGGTTCGCAATTGAGAAATTAGAGCATCTGCATATATCAATTTCTGCATTGGCATATGGGGCTTGTATTGTGGGGCTATATAATTGATGTAGGTTACACTTCAAGCTGTTGTTTTTACTCATGTCCATCTGTTACTTCAGTTTCAATGCCAAGTTTAAACATTTCTGCTAAACCAGAACAGACTTCACTTATCAATTATCACTTTTATTGCAAGTATGTATCGCTATGCTTCAGCCAATTTGGTGGCTTGTTTGTCTTGGTAAACTTGTGAAGACATTGGTCTCAATTGGTCCTGATGCATTGTTTGGTCGTACCTGATATTGTAAATAACACTGAGATATTGACAAAGCTTCAAAACCCGAGATAATGAGCATACTGGTCTTTATTCAAAGAAAGTGAAAAATAATGAAGCAAATATGTATGGAGTATGGAAAGAGGCCACCATGCATCACTCCATACAAATTACTGGAAGATTTTTGACCCTTTACCACTGTGAACCATTTGTTCTTTAAAAGCAAGCTTGAATGTTGCAGGCTTAATTGTATAGACTGGATTAGTATCATAAATGCAAGATGAATGCAATTTACAGCAACATGGTTACTGTAACAAAAATAATGAGTAACAAATAATAAAAGAGTTGCCTCACTTGTATTGAGAAAAAAATGTGACAAGAGTAAACTCAGGATCAACTTTCATGGGCTGTATGTTAACTCTCTTAATTGTTAGAACTACCAAATTGTGGGATAGGGTTTTACGACGGGAATTCATAACAATTAGTGGTTTTTAGCGGGTTCACCGTCGGACAAGTTTAGAACTGTCAAGCTTTCGTCAGGAGTAGCTCTGACTTCTTAAGACAAAGTACCTAAGAATGAGACATGTAGAGCTACCTAACATTGGTCATTTTTAAAGTCATCATTTTGCAATGACATGTTTACATGCAACTGTAGCTTGATATATTTTATGTGCTTGTCATCTTCCTGGCTGTAATAATAAGTTGCAGCTGTCAGCAGCAAACATCACATAAACTTGTTGACATTATAATCTTGGACATTACTGTATACACTATTGAAATGTCAGAGGAAAAAAATCCATATACCCCTATGGAAGACATGACATTAGTGTCCCACACAGAGAGTGTACATTTCAAATGGAGTCACTCATTCAGGTAACCCAATTGGAAATCTACACCCCTGTGTGGGAGATTAGGATCATGTCTTCCATAGGGGGTGTATGGATTTCAATTGGAATAAGCCATTGAGAACAATAATTGCTTCCTTCAGCCTGGTTGGATCAGATCGTGCCACATATACTAACTTTAAAATTCACATTGACTGATTCAGTGTTGGAGCTACCATTAATTCAGCCTAATAATTAATTGAGTTTATAAATGATTTTTGCAATGAAATGTTTACACACAAATATTTTATGTGCTTGTCATCTTCCTGGCTGTAATAAGTTGCAGCTGTCAGTAGCAAACATAAACTTGTTGACATTAATCCTGGTCATTACTGTATACACTATTGAAATGTCAGAGGAAAAACTGTTGCTAGACAGGGTATTCCAATTGAAATCCACATACCCCTATTGGAAGACATGACATTAGCCTCCCACACAGGGGGTGTAGATTTTAAATGGTGTTATACTCACTCAGGTAACCCAATTGGAAATCTATACCCCCTGTGTGGGAGATTAGGATCATGTCTTCCATAGGGGGCATATGGATTTCAACTGGAATATTCCAATGAGAACAATAGTTGCCTCCGTCAGCCTGGTTGGGTCAGATCATGCCACATCTACCAAACTTTAAAATTCACATTTGTCTACCATTATAGGTTGGTCCAAAGCTGTAGCCAGGGGGTGCAGGGTGCAATGCATCCCCATGCCAATCTGAATAAAACGGTCCACTTTTTGTAAAAAATGTTAAAATCTGCCTTTTTTTTTAAAGGAAAATTGGCAAAAGGTCTACTTTTGAGCCTACCACACACTGCCCCCTGCAAATAAATCCTGGCCATGCTTATGCCTGATTATTTAGAGTGTATGCAACAAAGTTTGTTTGCTTTATATGACATGAGAAAAATAAGACTCGTAACACAGTGTATTGATATAGAATGGCATGCAAGCAGTTGAGCGCAGTGCTACACTACTTGTGTGTTGTGTAATGCGTGACCTGTCGCATGCTTATGTGAATTTACACGAGCGTGAGTTGGTTAGAGAGTTAGCTAGGGATACTTTATGCAGTCTGCATCTTCCTTGGATAAGTTGCAGCTGCCCGCAGCAGCAAACATCACCTAACCTTGCTGACATTACTGTACACACTTTTGAAATGTCAGATGTTTGAGGAAAGAAACTTGCTAGACATTGACAACAAGTTTGATTGAAAGTAATATGCAGTGGTAGTGCAAATGCCCCTCCAGTCAGAACTCTTGCCCCCCCCACTGTTTCCCCCAGTAAAAACCCAAAATTATGAAAATTTTGCCCTCCCCTGAAATTCACTTTGCCCCTCAATGCCCCCCCTGAAAAAAATTCCTGGCGCCACCACTGGTAATATGTATTGATTTGCCTGCTCATTTTGTTGTGTTTATGTTAATTGTTATCTGACAATTTTGATCAAAATTACTGCTTGTCACTCAAAACCTCACATAAAAATGCTATTTAAAAATGTGTTGGTTAAAACGGTTAGGCTGAATCGTACCCAGAATATTGGGCAAATTTTGGTTCACATGTGAACAACTAAGTCAGTTGGGTAAAATATTTTTCCCAATATAGGGTAAATTTACCCAACTTTTGCTTAAAATTTACTCAATACAAAACAAGCCCAATTAAATGTTGTGTAAACTTTGCCCAACCATTTTCATCAACTTTTACCCATTGTTCTGAGAGTGTAGAAAGGTTTTCAATTTGGCTGTATACTTTAAAGTGTCAACATGTTTAGCAAAATCATACTGAAAATCTGAGAAAGGGTGTCAATAGTATAACATTTTGTCACTGCAAAAACCTCAAAATTGTAAAAGAAATTTCAGTAATTTTGACCATCTTTGGATCTCAAAAGGATTAATTTGGATTTATGGGGCTGAAATGGACACTTTTGAACCTTTAATTGACCCCGGTAAAGTATCATTTTTGGAACCTCTTGTATGTGTGTATTGGAAAACTTGAAGGGCAAATCTGTAGGCCTATTCTCGAAAACTGCCATATCTGGGGGCCATCGAAAGTGAGTTGAGATTATTTTTCATATACAGCAGCTGTCTTTGCGACACAGGTCAACCGTGCAATGAGGATTGAAAATCAATCAGAACCCAACACCTTCAACAATTTTGACCATCTTGGATCTCATAAGGATTAATTTGGATATTTTGGGCCGAAATTGACACTTTTGAGCCTCTAATTGACCCTTGTTAAGTATTACCGGTACTTTGGAACCTCTTGTATGTGTGTATTAGATGTTGGAATCCAATTGATTGGAATTCTCCAGCAATAAGCTTTTGAACTTGAGGGGGCAAATCTGTAGGCCTATGTTCTCGAAAACGGCCATATCATCGAAAATAAGTTGAGATTATTTTTCTTATACAGCAGCTATTTCTGCGACACAGGTCAACCATGCAATGAGGATTGAAAATCCATCAGAACCCAACACCTTTGTAAATGTCATATGAATAGGTTACATATGTGGTGACTTATCAACTTAAATGCTGAGTGAAGATGAATTCTGGTTTAGGGTGACAGTAAGTCAATAAGTACAGGTCAGATAGCTTCAAATTATCTCCAGACATGAACACATAGATACATGGCTATGTGTACACATGATACATGTTTCGGGTTATTTGTGTGCATATACAAACTTACACATGATGAAGATGACAGTGATGCAGACAACAGAGGCTTTTAGGGTTCAACTTCTCAACATACAGTCACACACACCTCCACACATGGACACACACTCCCTTACCCCCACCCACATACTGTCGACCATGGACATGACCTATTGATATCAGCCCTCGAATTAACCCATGGCATTTTGCCGTGGGTGCCCACCCCCACTGCCGTAATGCCCTCAAAATATTTCCTTTACCCAAGGCAATCACTTGCCGTGCCCTCTAATGAAGTTGCCATCGGTGCCCCAGCCCTGCCCCTTCATTATAAAATCATCTATCTAAGTTTGTGTGTGTTTTCTTCACTTTTGAGAAATTGCCTTGGTGCCCTTCTCAAATTTTCAACAGTTGCCATGATGCCCTCTTGAAATATTACAAACTGGCGTGCTGCCTTGCCTTTTTAGTGAAAATGCCAGAATTCATTGCATACAAAGCACAGGAACTTTGACTGCAAAACCCTGTCAGTTATTATTGCCGTTAGCCAGCTTTTTCCTCCGGCATTTTCCTACTTTTCAAAGGATAAGTGTCGGAGAAATACCGGGGAAAAATCAGTTGGTATGAACAATGTACCATCATTTTTCTTTTGATGAGTTACGGTGGAATCTTCACACGGGGTCTCCATGTCTACAGTGGTTTAATTAGTGCATACCTTTCGTATTTCCATGTTATGTACAATTTGAAACCATTGATGACAAGAAAGTTTGTAGAATATACATGTTCAAAAGTATATTAAAAGTTGTTTCCTAGAAGTGATTCTGCAGTATACCCGAGGCCGGATTTACCATAGGGCCAGATGGGCCCGGGCCCAGGGCCCCCAAATTTTGGGGCCCCCCAAATTGCCCTGTGCAGTGTGCATCTTCCATTTTAGCCAAAAAACACCATGTTTTGGGCCAAAATAGCCTACAAAAATTGCAAAATTTTGCGCGCTTTGCGCACTGCCCTATGTATAACAAAATCAGCTTCAATTCGGGCTAAAATAGTCTAAAATTGAAATTTTTTCCCGCGCTTTGCACGCACATGTCCTAGTAAAATCTAAAAACTGGGAAACTTGAGTGCACATGTTTTCCTCACGGTGCATTTGGGCCTCCAAATTTTGGCCTGGCCCAGGGCCCCCAAAAAGGTAAATCCGGCCCTGCAGTATACCAATTGCACACACCTTAGGATTGGTAGGAGAAGGAGTAAAGGAAATATAAGTGCTGCTGTCTCTTTAATTAGCAAGGTCTTTCCTAAATTCGGCTATTCCAGTTGAAATCCATATACCCCTTGTGGAATGGGGTGTAGATTTTGTATGGAGTAACCCTTTCAGGTATAAACCCCTTTTGATATTCACACTCCCTGTGTGACATGTCTTCCATAGGGGGTGTATGGATTTCAACTGGAATAGCCCATTTTTGCAATATTCCTCTTGTATAAATTCAGATTAAGTTCGATGTATAAGGCCAACAACATTATATTTAAAATAGTTTATTATTAGGTTCTTGTTCACAGCCCAAGGTCATACATAATTTGTATCATCAAAACAGATCATATCAGTATCAACAAACAAATCAATGTTTTATTTTGGCCACAGAGTGTATAGTGTTGATGATGTGTCTCTACTGACATTTGCATATAAGCAAGGGTAGAGATAGGCTAGGAGACATTCTTGGGATAATTCAAATAAATGTAAGGCGGCGCTGTATAACACACCATTGTAGAAGAGTAGTTTGCTGATTCCACTTTCTCTGCTGGAGATGAAAGGATGGGATTTCACCATCTAGAGAATGCAAGAACATTGTAAGAGCCTATCTATTTTATTATCACTTACAGCGTTCTTGTACCCTGATGGTATTAGTTTGAAGTTAGATTCTCTCATTCATCTTGGCATGGTTCAGGGACTTGCGCATGAGCAGTGTGGTAATGAAATAGGATTTTGCCTTCTGGGTATTGAGTTTCGATACTGACAAGCAACTCAATTGGAGAGTTACGTGTGCATTGGTCACTGAACTTGGTCTCTGGGAATTGGGTCTTTGCACAGTATAAAGAGAACACCATTGGGTAGTGTTTCAATAGACGCTGGCCGACTCCTTGACTTTTATATACCAATTATAGTAGCTTTGGGTGATTTTCAACATTTGGGCTGACAAAACCAAATTTTGTCGATGACCTGTTCTGGGGGTGGCCAATGGTTTCCCTCCACTTGTAGTCAGAAAATTGGTTAATAACTGCCATTTTTCTAGTATCTGCGTGCATTTCAGCACAAAATCAATTGAATGAACAATTTAAAGATAGATATTCAACTTCTAGAACCAAAATTAATTAGTGATAGGCCTTATTTGTCCAAAATTATGCGTGCGCAATTGTTTCAAGAATTGAGGGTGGTCTAAGATAATCTCGGGTGGGGGTAGGGGCGCTAATTTTGTTTCTTGCCCCAGCGCTACCAACCCTAGTTACGCCACTGGGCTGAATGTTATTCAAGCTCCATGCACCTAAATTTGCGGGGGCTGAGCCTCAGCTAGCCACCCCCTCCGCCTGTTGCAAATCCTATGAATTATTTTATAATGCCAATCATGACATTATAAGGACACATTCAGTAAAATGCACAAGTTCTTTGAGTTGGTGGGCTCCAGGAATGAAATTAACCATTAGTAGTATTCAAGATTTCAATAGTTTTTCAATTGAAAAAAGTGCCCTATGTCTGGATTTTGCAAAATGTAATATTTTATTAACATTTTTCACAAAGTTTTCCACAAGCATGTATTAGCTTTGATTTTCATCTTCCCATCCTCGTGCATGTTTCTCACAGTGCTATTCCTGCTATACATTTTATGTCTAGACCTAAGTGTGTGCTATGACCATCTTATCAAACATCTTTGTGGTTTCAAGTTAAAATAGAATTTACATGCCAGAGCAGTGATGCAGAAACACTTAAACTTCCTCTTGATAGGTGAAGATGTTCCAAATAACATCATGCAGCATCATATCACATCAGCTAAGATATTGGTAGCACTCACCTGAAAGAAGTGATCTTTTCAAGTTATGAAGCACTGGGCTATTCCATTTAAAATCCACACTACCCCTGTGGAAGATTTTGGAAATATCTTCCACAGGGGGAGTATGAATTTAGCGTTAGGCAGCTCCATTTGAATTTCATACTCCCTGAAGGAGAGTGAGTTTCAAATGGTGTTGCTAATGTGTTAATTCCATTTGAAATCCACACTACCCCGGTGGAAGATATTTCCACAGGGGTAGTGTGGATTTTAAATGGAATAGCTCAATGATAATGCTTTGAATCAATCATGTTAGAAGTTGTGACACCTCAAAGAAGTGTGGACTTTCTTTTTATGCAGTGCTTTAACAGCTTCAGCAATAACTTTAAAATGAAGTTCTGCTGGGTTTTTTTCCACCTCTGGAATTGAAATTTAAGTGGCTCAATAGCATTTGCTTTATACGACATAGCACTGGCAGATCCTATCATGTTAATTGATCTGATCAACATGTACACAAATAACTATAAGCTTAATGTGGAAGGTTTATATTACAGAGAGGCCCGAATGAGGATAACTCTGAGGGATTTTAATTACTAAGATTAATTAACTATTAATATGCAGCATGTAGTCCCAGGAATACGCTATTCTAAACTTGTTCACCATGTTTACAATTTCTATCTTTACGCATAATTCTAAGAAGTGTAATGAAATTTTTATTTACTGAATTCCAGATATAACTTGACATCAATGTTAGTGCAAACTGTTTGTTTCTGTAAATATTTTTAATTGATATAAAATAAATAATACAACATCACTCCTTTTCACATACTGTATACATGGTAATTTTCACATACAGTTATTTTCGCGATTTGGAGTGAGGGACACATTTTTGCGAATGTTATTTTTGCGATTGTCCAGTCCTTCCCTATACTTGTAATACATTATTGCATATATTCGCGAAGTGTTAATATCGCAGTCGGAGTAAAATTCATGAAAATAAAACCCTTGTGAAAATTACCACTATACAGCAGTTTAATCACATCTATTCAGCATTCAACAATTCTTCGTATACTTTTTGTCTCGCCTGAACTTTGTTCAGGATGGGACTTAGTAATCACTATTTCTGTCTGTCCGTGTGTGTGGATGGAGGGGTGGAGGGGTGTGTGTGTGGATGTATGTATGTGTGTCCGTCCGAGCTGTATCTGGGGAACCGTAAGACTTACGGCGACGCTACTTGGTGGGAGGAAGGGTATCCAAGTTTGCTCCGTAACCGTATGTTTTCGGTGAAAAATATGCAAATTAACATAGCTAATTTGCATAATTTATGCGAAAATCAGCGCAAATTGATAGCGGAGTGTGTGGACAGACTATCTCAAGATCCGTCGGGCGCATGGTAACGAAACCTGGTGGCAGCTATGATACACATCTGCTGATCACCTGATTAGTTTTTCGGCGAAAAGTATGCGCATTTAGTTGTTAATTTGCATAATTTATGCGGAACGATTCTACAAATATGGTTGGAAATCTGACGAAAATCCGCCTTGTGGAGCTGTATCTGGGGGATTCGTAAGATCCCTAAGCCCTATGATGATGAAACGTGGTAGGGGGTAGTATGACCAAAGGATCTCAACCCGATTCGATTTTCAGCGCAAAATATGGTAATTAAGTACCTAATTTGCATAATTTATGCATAAAATGCAAAAACCTATTTTCTCGGAGACTAGGGGTCGACGTTCTCCAAACTTGGTGGGTGGGTGCATCTTCACCCCAGACAGAACAAGTTTGTATTGGTTAGTGCGTCAAGGTCACCCAAGGTCATCCAGGGGTCATCTGAGGTCAAATGACTAAAACTGTCGTATGGGCACGTAAACTTGGTGGGTACGGTCAACATAATGTGGTAGGGGTAGTATGACCAGAGGATGCACACTAGTACCCCCCATGTGGCCCCTCCCACACACTCAAAGTTGAGGGGGGGTCAAAATTTAATGAAATATTGTTTTTAGCTGCGGGTAGCAGCTCTATAAGTCACCATGTCCGTCTGTTAGTCCGTCCGTCTGTCAGAATTTTTTTTTTTGAAATTTTTTTTTTTTTTCGAAATTTTTTTTTTTTTTAAATTTTTTTTTTTTTTTTTTTTTTTTTTTTTTTTTTTTTTTTTTTTTTTTTTTTTTTTTTTTTTTAATTTTTTTTTTCTTTTTTTTTTTTAAATTTTTTTTTTAAATTTTTTTTCCGAAATCGGTGTCCGAACACTTTTGATGTCAAGACGCTTTGTCCCCGAAAATCGTCTGGACATCAAAAGTGTCCGAAATCGGTTTCCGAACACTTTTGATGTCAAGACGCTTTGTCCCCGAAAATCGTTTGGACATCAAAAGTGTCCAAATCGGTTTCGAACACTTTTGATGTCAAGACGCTTTGTCCCCGAAAATCGTTTGGGCATCAAAAGTGTGCGTAAATCGGTGTCCGAACACTTTTGATGTCAAGACGCTTTCTTCCCGAAAATCGTTTGGGCATCAAAAGTGTCCAAATCGGTTTCGAACACTTTTGATGTCAAGACGCTTTGTCCCCGAAAATCGTTTAGCATCAAAAGTGTCCAAATCGGTGTCCGAACACTTTTGATGTCAAGACGCTTTCTTCCCGAAAATCGTTGCAATTGTTGCAGGTTCATTTACTTCTACCAAAAGGAATTGTAAAAGCAGGCGATCGCGAAAGCAGGCGAGACTCGTGGTTCGAGAACCGCCTTGTGTACAGGAGCCAAACATTGTTAATCGATGATGAATCCAAACTTTTGCAGTTGCGAAACGTGACCGCAAGCACGTTTACGCATCAGCACATAAATTTCATCATGCCTGGAACCTTTGTTGGAATTCAATATGTTGGAAGTAGCGGCTAAACATTCTGTAGTTTTATTGCTGATATCAACAGAGAAATCACCAATCTTTTTGTAAGGCTCAGTGGTTATGATTAACTGACATTCCTAATGAAATAAATTCCTCATGAAACAATCATGTGAATTATACAATCTTTAGCTTGTTTTTGTTGTTAAAAGGGAATCAATTATGTTTCACCGTTGTTCATCACATTTTAACAACTCGCGTCTGGCGCATCTACTGAATTTGCTTCTAGTTATTACACTGTTATCATTTCTGATCTCTGTTAGAAAATTGTTATGCTGCCCTCAATAGGTAAAGCATTGATCCTTTGTTCTCTAATTCAAAAATGATGCATGTGTAACATGAATTTACCAAAAGCCGAATCCAGATTCGGCTGTCTGCCAGATTCATAACCATATCCAGTGGGGTAGATTTCTTTTTGACATTGGGGGATGGGGTTGGAAAAAATTGAATCCAGCACCTTTTGGCAACAAAATAAGTCTATGGTACAAATGTGTTAAGTGCATGAAAAATGTTGCCATATTGAAGCTAAACTGGTGAAATATGGTGCTATACTGGAATACATTTGCACAAAGCATGAAAAAAAATTGCACTTTTAGGGCTAAATTAGCCAAATATGAGATAAATCTGGTATCCCCTGTAGCAATATATTGATGGGATTTATCCCCCATCCCCGGGATATATGCATATGACGATATCATTCATTACAGTATTCTGTAAAGTATGCAAGGTGTAAGTCATCTGCATATATACACATTCCTAATTTGAAATGAAATACTACCAGATGACAGTTGCATCAACTTGTTTATTTTAACAAATTTACAAGTTTTGAAATAGGCTCTGATAATTTTTCATCTTCTAACATACTACTCAAAATTGATGGATCTCTTTTTCTGTGATAGGGTTTGGGATATTTTGTTGTAATACTGTGTTGTGTATTCTGATGCTATTGAAAATGTGTAAAATATAATGTAGATCATGTAATGTTCAAAAAATGATTTTCTTAAAACATACTCATTTCAAGAAAAATCATTTTCGTAGTCAATACATAGGGACTGGGGGACTCCATAAAAACATTTGATAGGTCGTTAGCTCATTTTCCATGTGCAGAAATATCTCTTTCAAATCACAGAATGTAACTCAAAAAAAAAAAAGAGTAAATAGGACCTCCCCACCTCCAGTCAACTACCCACTCCCCGGACCCACTCCTGACCTCTGCATCAGGTTATAACCCTTATCATATTTTAACTGTCAAGCATCAGAATTTTCCTGTTACACTTTTTTTATTGCCAAAATGTAATATGTGTTTCTTTATATTTAGTGCGTTTTGGAACAAATTGCCAGATTTTGCACAGTTTTTCCTGTTTTTCCATTGAAATATATTCTCATGCCTGAACTATTTGAGTTTAGCACTACATGTTAATCATAGGCAAGAAAGAATAGAAGATGATGTTTGTATAGAATAAATAATGATGAAATGATGAGGGATTTAATGCCAAATTTTATTTAATGTGTTAATTGCCAATCAATAATGATTTCATTTTGTTTTGTCTTTTACAGGAATTGATGCTGAGGAAGTGAGGTAAGTTGATACAGACAGGGATGGTAAATTTCAGAAATTATTGGCACTCTTCCCCCCTAAAGAAGACATGGGAATTCCCTAAAACATCAGCCTTTCAACTGTGTGAATTCCCAAGAAAGTATATCTTTTTTGTGTCCCAAAAGTGGGATTCTCCCTTCCCGCAAAAACAAACAAACAATAATAATGATGATGTTTATTAGAAAGGTAAAAACCTACAAGTCTCCATATACATAAATGACAGTCAGTAAAAAATTCACTGATCATTTGAACCTGGGACCTTTGGATCACTGGAACGATGCTCCACCAACTGAGCTAATGAGTCAGATGGAGAAGAGCAGCACTTGATGTTATTATCTTTAAGCCTTCAGTTAAATAATAATACTCTTTTTCAAAATACATTTTAGCTGACTTAGGGATACAGGGAATTCCCTTTTTTTTTTAACAAACTTGTTCCTCAAACTGAGAATTTGCATTTTTTGTTGGAAAAAAAATTAAGCCTCAGGAATTCCCAATTTTTTTGGAAAAAAGGCTTGCCTTCTTTAGGGGTTGCCATCTAATTCTTGAATAACCTATTTGAATGTGAACCATGTTGTCTATTTAGTGTTTGTATTTGTTTGTTTGTTTGTTTGTTTGTTTGTTTGTATACACAACCTACACAAGCACAGCACATGGTAATGTTTCAAATGCAAATGACAAACATAATAATGTATACATAACTTTGCCTGGGGAAATTGGTTGGGGTTGGGTGGGGTAAAAGGTCATTTTAGATGGGTGACAAAATTCTGAAATCAAAATCAAGAGAAAATTATGATTTTACTTAGACCTTAAAAATTAACAGCTAAATATTTTCCTAAACAGTCTACAAAAACATGCCTGCTTGAAATGATAAAATTAAGGTTATATGATGTATTGTTGGTCGAAGCAGCAGAAAAAAAAAGTAGTTCACATGATCTTGCGAATGGTAGTGAGCTTTAGCAAAATTTGCATTGCTCAATTCATAGCGAGCATGTAGAAGAATTCAAATCTCACAGATATACTTTTGTAGGTTCTGTGGTTCTTGAGTTATGTTGTAAAGAGGGCTGAAACAACAACACTTTTGTAAAACGTACATAACTCAATAAATTAAGCAAGTTTCCAAAGTTATGATTTGTAGAATGAACTTTTGCAAAACACCAAAGTGTTATTTTTCAATAATATATTGAATCAGATAATGAAAATCATTTTTACAAGCCGACATCAAACGTCGGCTTGTGCTGTCTTCTTCCAATTCTTTCTGGCAACTCGTGACATTTTGCGTGACTTGCCACGTTTCGCCCTAGCTCTCTTATGCTTCGACAGATTTCAACCATACTTGAGTCAAATGACCACTGGACTAGGCCAAACCTTACATTTGACTTTGACCTGACTGTGACCTTTGACCTTGACCTTATGGCCAAAAATGTTGATTTCACAAAAAATGCTACTCCTTCCACAAATTACATGCAATGATCATGTGACTCATGCATATGAATCAACATGTGGCAGTGCTTAAAACTTCCTAAAAAGAATTGAGGTCAAAGGTCATTAAGGGGTCATTTCCGGTCAAAATCTGACAAATTTGTAAAAAATATTCAAAAAATCACTGTCTGTACAAATTACATAGCAGAGAGTCGCCATTAACACACATGCATTGCTATTAGCCAGGGTCTTTAGGATGTCTACAGTTTTGGGGTCAAATGTCATTAAGGGGTTACTTCCGGTCAAAAACCAAAATTATCAAAAATGTTCAAAAATTTTTATCTCAAAAGATAAACAGACCAGAATAATATAACCATCACACATGAATCAGTGTTCCCTGATGTATGCATGGTATTTTTATTTTGGGGGTCAAAGGTCATTAAGGGGTCACTTCCTGTTTTTAGCTGAATAACTTTAAGAATTTTTATCTCAAGAACTAAACATGTTAGAATTTTTAAATTAAAATTGGAACAATGCATTTTGTCGGTGTACATAAGGTTTTTTTTTCATTGAGGTCAAAGGTCATTAAGGGGGTCAAAAGGTCAATCAAAATTTTTCAAAAAATCAAAATCCATGTATAAGTTCCGATTAAGCTGAAATTCACCAGGAATATTTCTTATGACATACTAAGCACAATGCAAGAGCAGTTGACCCAATCCGTAACCCAGGGGTCAAGTTATAGGGGTCAAATTGCGGCTTGTATTCAGCGTCTGTTGACTCTAGTTTTGGCTGCTTCGACCAACAATACCACGTATACCCTTAAGCTGACCATTAATTGATGGTCTACTTATTCTGATGTTTAGTCTGTGCATTCCAATCTTTCATGACCGTATAAATGGATCTGACCGAGATTTTTCTGTGTCATATTTATGTCACGGGTTGAATTATATTCTTGAGATACTTCCCCTCCTACTTCCAAGCTGCACATCATCAATTCCTCCCTCAGCAAATAGATTTTAATTTTAATTTTTGCAGTCTATTCTTTTTTTTGTCTAGCCTGAAATTTGTTCAGAAAAGAGCCTATGCAGTCACTATTTCTTTATGTATGCATGTACTAAATTTGATTAGTTTTGAAAAATAGATGCCAGTCCAAAGGTATCATGGCTACTAGACTCGAGCTTGAAAACAATGATCGGGGAGAGGGGGGGCTTATGATACCCCTAAGGATGTTGAGGTCTAAGGTCATTTAGGCCTCAAATTTAAAAAAGCTCTGATTTTGCTCAAAGTTGGGAGATATAAAGCCAAAGAGGAGAGGAACATGTCAAAAGCACAGCAGAGGTCAAAGGTCATGTAGGGGACAAATTTCAAGATTTCTCTGATTAGGGTCTTATTTTAGAAGTTCTATACAACTCTCAAAATGAGATCAAAAAAACAAATTTTTGGTTATGATCAATTATTGCCTAATATAGAACAAAAATTTGTATTTTTTGTCATTTTGACTTTTGTGTGTTTTTAATAACACATATCACAAACAAAATATACTAAAGTGAGCAACAGGACCCAGAGATGCTCTGAAACATTTTTTTTATATAGGGAGATTCAATTTAGAAAGAAAGATCTTACAAATGAAAAAAAAAGTATATAAAAAGTGTTAATTCTGGATATCTTTACACATGTAAAGTGAGAAAGAAATTGATACAAAGCAAAAAAAATCAAAACAGGTAAAATAACACAAACTGGGATGTCAACTAAAAATAAAAGTTGAAAGCCAACTATCTTGTGATGATGAAATTAGACAAAAGCAAAATTAAAAAACAAACAATACAACAAGCAACTCAAAAGACAAATATACCCAAAGCACACAAAATAACACAGACTGGAATGTCAAATAAAAATAAAAGTTGAAAGTCAACTATCTTGTGATGACGACATGTTCTAGTTACCAAACAATATTATGTACCATCATCATCTTCATCCTCCTCTTGTCTGGGAGTGATGTAAAGTCTAAAAATAGAATACAATTGCCACAAACCTTCATATCAAGCCCAAAAAGCCATCTAAGATATTATATCACACCAGACTGGCAACATGCATAAACTGTTATCCATACTCAGAGCAGTTGTGTAAATGTCAGTAGGTATTGCTAGACTCTGCTCATTTCAAGCCCAAGTGTCTGGTATTGCTTAATCACAAAACTGGCAACACTGGCCATGGTGAGCCAGCTCCGAGGTTGTCCAGGATTTTGAGCCAGTTGAAAGTCATCAGGGCTCCTGTCGAGAGAGGGAAAAGAAAACTTTGCCTCAGTCTCTCAGCTGTTACGGAATATCGGGCTATATAAAGGAATAGTTTTGATTCACCAAAAAAGACCAACTCGGGACCGATTGAGTGCCTTCTAGGCACTGGAATATGGAGCTTATATCTATAGGCTCTAAAAGGGTAAGAAATATCACTATTTTTATTCGATTTGTTTGTGATTTTTGAGTAGTAGAGTGAGATGTCATTGCGTGAGCTTGAGGGCTATATCGGGATCATGCGTGTTGGTTGGCTGCTGGGCTGTACGCATACTTGCCATACCACACCATACAAGAGCCTCCGCTATTTGAAATCAAGACAGCTCCTCTGCTTCATTTCATCACAAACTTTTATCTTAAAACATTTTATAATCATACAATTTTCTTGTTTTGATTTTGATAATCACTACTTTTGGTCTATCTTAAAATGATGTGAAATTGTTCAGTGTGTCGTCTGCTAAAAATTACTCATGATGAAAATTTGCAGGCTGGGTTGCTATGGTGATGAGGTTGATTTGTCATTCAGACTGTCACTGCCTTATTTGGTAGAGTGTGGTCTGTGTAGAGGCTGGTCTCCTGGGGCGGGATGGAAGCATGTAGTGTGGTACTTGCTTGTTCTTTAATTAGGAGGTTTTTTGATCATTGGTATAATTTAATTGATAACGGAGGAATATTGCTTTTATTTAAAGATGATTTTAAAACTAAAAAACCCAAGAAACTTTTTCACTTGGTGTATATTATTAAAGTATAGATTTATGTGATATAATATGGTACTAATTTAAATACTAGGTTCTCCTTTGTTAATTAATATGGTGCTTGCTCAGTCTTTAATTGGTATAATTAGATTAGTGACATTGTTGTGGTAAAATATGTTTAATTGGAAAGAGTTTATAGTATGGGTAAACTAACTGTATATCAAAAATAGGGTGTGGCACTACTAAAGTAGCGCAATAATGTAGGCCTACTAGGTTTCTTGAATTAGGATGTGGCCATTTTGGGTTACTTATTAATATCATTTTTTAATTTTTTTTTTATTTATTTATTTATTTATTTATTTATTTATTTATTTATTTATTTATTTATTTATTTATTTATTTATTTATTTATTTATTTATTTATTTATTTATTTATTTGTTTATTTATTATTCATTTATTTATTATTTATTATTATTATTATTATTATTATTATTATTATTATTATTATTATTATTTAAATATTATAAAACTGGTTCAGATCATTATTATTTAATTAGTGTTTGCCTCTAAATAGCATGCTGGGTTGTTTAAAATGTAAACTTTACTTTTTCAATCATTTGCAGTTAAAACACCTCATTTAAAATGTTACAAATTTATTTATCACTTTTTTACAATTTTGTTTAAGCTTTGATGAATGGAATATATGGCTGCATTTTTATTGCAAAAAAAATAATCAAACTTTAAAAAAATTAATAAAGATAAGTAAATAAAAAGAAGAAGAAAAAAAAGTTTCAAAGCCTTTATCAATCAAAATTTACAGCTTAAAAAGTAAAAAAAAATCCCGACCGCCCTGCCCTAATTTTTTTTTTATGTTATGCCAATCAAGCAATTTTCTTTTTTAGGCTTTAATTAGGCATATTTCATAGAATTATTAGTCCACTTTCCACATCATGTTTGTGACATTGACATTGTATGTTTGCTTGTAATAATGTATTACACATGTATGTAATGGAACCCTATGGAGAGGTTGTCCCCAAAGGGGAGGTAACTGGACCTTGTTAATACACAAAAAGCCACAAATATTTTGTTGCTTGTGAATTTATAATAAGCAGCACATTTTTCATTTTCCCATTTTACAAAGTAAGCAGTTGCATACATGTATTTATTTTGTGCTCAACTGGAAGAAAATCACACAAATAAACAAGAACTGTCTTTTAAAAAGACAATGTGGTGGAGGGTGGAAGCCAGTAGGCCTATTTACCTATAGTAAGATGAATATAACAGACTTATGTACTGCTGATTCCAACATATTAGGCCTAAAAAGATTGTTTGATTGACGTAACCCGACCGAACCTAAAAATTAGGCCCAACCCTGACTTTTTTTTTTTTTTTTTTGCCAAAAAAATAATAAAATTTAAACAAATAATAAGAATAAATAAACTTAAAATGAAAGAAGCAAAGAAGTTCCGAAGCAAAAAAAAAAATCCTGACCAACCTACCCTAATGTTACACCAATGAAACAAACCAGTGATCATGGTGATGACATATGAACAAGGATTGAAGGTCATTATTAATGTGGTTCAAGTGTATCAACACTTTCTGAAATTCATAAAAGGCTGGATTTGCCAATATGTTGATTTCAGGCTTCATGCCTGTCAGGTTTTTTTCAAGCCATGTTCATGCTCAAAAGATTACTTTGAATAACTGGAAGAAGGTTTGTTCACTCTAAACTGATTAAAACACGATCGAAGGGATAGAACAGTGAAACTAATTCACATCTTATTAGTATGAAAAGATTCATTGATAAATTTATTATGCACATTTTTGCTATGGTTTCTTTTTTATTCAATATTAAAATAAAATATTTAAAAAAATCCCAACCCCAGAAAAGTTGCAGAGGACAAAGAACCAGTTACTCTCCTCATGCTCTTGGCCTTATGTTAATTGTTGCTTATTCTGGTGCAAGTAATAGATAGCATCTGAATGAACTTGACCCCTAATGAGGACTTACACCTTTAGGCTATATACTGCCATTACTGGTATACTATGTTATGCCCAAAATAAGACATCATTCTCAGAGTAGGATGCAGGTGAAATGCACTTTCACTTTCTGACCTGTGCTTTTTGCAAGTTTCATACAAAATGTGTGTATATTTCAGTCTAATTAAAGGCTTAATGTACGATTTCCTTCAAATTTTAAATTTGTCATTATATACTCAAAATGCTGAAATAATACTAGTAATAATTATCGGGAATGGTTTCTGTCCATTTTGAGCTGAAATAACGAGGTAAAGTGAAAGAAACACTGCTTGTTATTTTGACCGTTTAACACACAGTTCTATGGGAGGATATAAAGTCATAATTCTTTGAATTATGACTTTATGTCGAACTTTGCTCTGTTTACCTACAAACACAACAAATTTGGCTGATTCCATTTAGGTGCAAGTTGTGACATGTGTAAACATTACAAATATGCCAAAAAATCAGGTTTGAAAAAAATTGAATGAATGAACAAAAAAACAACCAAAATACAAAAACAAAACAACAATCAAACAGATAAAGCAAATCCATCCACAGAGTTGAGTGAAATGGCATGAGGTCATTGAGCATTAAAAATGTGATTCTGGTGGCCTAAGACACAAGGATCTACAACATGCTCATCTATCAGGCACAGTTCTTTCACCCCAATACATTTGTACATTCATTAAATGAACTTTGACAATTTGGGTACAAAAAACTCATACTTGAGGTCAAATTTTGCACTATGATTGTTTGTTGAGGTTATTGAACTATGCCATTAGGATGAGGCAATTGTGGTCCATAGTGAGACACTTTTGAAATGTTATAACTACATTGTATATTATCATTCTTCAGCCCTGATTTTAGCACTTGGATGCTTTTCAGTGTATCTGCAGGAATATCTTCACATTATCTAATGCTAAATTATATTGAAGAAGTTATGCAAGATTTCAAACAATCATTTTGTTAATATAAAGCAGGTCTCAGTTAGCAGTTTATAACAAGGTATTTGAAAACAATGATCAATAACTTCTATAGTTTGATCAGCTCGTAATAGGCAGAAAACGTTAGGCTTTGACCACTACGCCAAAAAGTAGACCCATGTTAAGAGTGCTATTAGTTGCCAAATTGTGTGTGTTAAAGAAAGTAGACAAAGTATAAGACTTGAATCAATAATTTGTGATGCTTCTGACGAGATGTCACAAGAAAATTCTCAAAATCAAATATTTTGATATTAATCCACATGTTATAAGGCCTGCCGATTACGAGCTGATCAAAGTATATGTGTGTTACAATATGTACTTCTTGAGCATGATACATTTCTTTAAAGTTTGGGCACATCAACAAACAATTTTGTTCTTGCCATATAACACTCCAAACTCTTCAGAGGTAAATGAAGATGTTTGCAACAAACAAGTAGGGTAGCTATGTGTGATTTTGAGAAATTTAGATACAAAATGTGATAAATCCAATAGCTGCCTTGTGTAATAAGGTATTAATATATTTTATAAGTTTGTGCTTTGGTTATGGCTTCTTAGGGAGAAACACAAAATACAGTGAACACAGTACTTGAAAGCTGATGTCCATTAAAAGAATGGGACCAGAACATTAGCCCAAAGGGTCATTAACTAATCTGAACAGGGTTAAAGTTAGGGTATAGGGTAGGATGAAGATATGGTTAGGGTTAGCATTATGGTTTGTGTTAGGGATAGAGACTGGATAGGGATAGGGTATAGTGTTAGGAATAGAGTTATAATAAATGCGGTCAAAAGGTAACATTGGAGATTTGTCAAGAAGTTTCTCAATCATCATCTTCAACGTTGGCGGTTAGGGCCATGTCGTCTACTAAAACATAAAATAAAGAACAGAAGGCAGCTATTGGCATGTATCACATTTTATACCTAAACTTATGGTGAGCCAGGAAATGTTTTGCTGCTGTGTTATGATGATCCCCTATTGATAGTTAGCAAGAAAACAGATCTTCATTGTGACATTCAAAAACATGAAATAGCACGTTTTAAAATCAGTACACCAGGGTACTGATAAATTGAATTGAATCCGTAAAATTGAGAGTGATGCTCAGTTGGACTATTCCAGTTGAAATCCATACACCCCCCTATGAAAGACATGACCGGCTTAATCTCCCACAGAGGGGTATTGATTTCAAATGGAGTCACACATTCAGGTAACCCCCATATGAAATTCACACCCCCTGTGTGGGAGATAAAGATCATGTCTTCTGTACAGGGTGTATGGATTTCAACAGGAATAGCCCATTGCAGGGAGTCTTGATTTTGTAGTCATGGAAATTGGTAAGGTATCTTGTATGAGAATTTGGTTGATTATTTGTGTATTGGACTTACAGAAAACAAATATCTGTAGATCACATCTTATTGGTCAAAGAAACTTTTGGAGGATCTATTGGAATCTAGGACCTTTTTGTAACCTAATGATGTCTTCAAACTGATGAATGTTAACACAGACAAATGAAACTTCTACCTTATACAACCTACCTTCAACAAATCACGGTAATGATCAAAATGATGATTTAAGTTAGCTATTGTTGGAGAAAAGTAGCTATTATTGGAGAAAAGTGATGTAATTGTCTTCAAAATTGTATTGTGAAGAAGTATGAACCGATTACAAGAAAAAGGTCTTTCTGTTAGTCCAAATAAGAACCAAATATGACCATCTTCGATCATGGTGTCCTCCTGAGTAAACATAATGAATCAAAGAATACTTTATTGAGCTTCCTGAATGCAGAAGTATGACTTTCAACTTATTTTGGTGAATGAAAAAAGAACCACGAGGAAGGGGGAACATATACAACTTGGTGGACTTTGCACTCTATGCATGATGCTTCAGGCGATGAGATTGTTGGAAGGTATCAGGAATATTCCCGGGAATTGGAACATAGACTCTGGAATCAAGACATTTGTGAAACTTGTCATGACAACCCAGATGATATGACACATGACTAAACATTGATGTGAGTGATGAGAGGGGAAAAACATTGAAAATGGGGGCAACAATGCTGTGAAAATGTGCAGGGCTTTAAGTTACCTGACAGTCTTTAAAGGATGGTGCAGTGTTTTTTTCTTTCTGAAACTGGATTGGAATTAGGACGTACAGAGGATGTACTGGTGATGGTAAAAATGCTTTAATTGGTGCCATTGGGAGGAATTAACCTCAGGAAGGAATATTGGTGTTTATTATAGAGGATTTTGATTTCAGGAGCTGCCTACATATGGAAGAATAACACTATGTGATAAAAGGTTGTTGAATTCTGCTCTGTACTTCAACTTTTGATATATCAACCAGAGTAAATTGTTCCAACATGTGGATGAGAATTGATTTTATCATGCCTTGTGATGGTCGAGGAGGAATTATATGCACAAAGATAACCATAACTGCAAAATAAATTCTGCAGAGTGTAGTTGGACTTAAACATGTGGAGAGTGACAGTTTAAACAAATAAATAAACAAACAAACAAACAAGACCATAACTGTAAAGCTCTGCTGGAAGACTTTGCATATAAACAAACTTAAATGCCAAATTCATTACTTCTGAATTCTGCAGGGAAGACATTTTGCGGATAAAAAACCTAACAAAAAGTGCTAAAATTTTGCAAAGAACTGCGCATGGATAACTATGAAGTCACCATTACACTTGGATTATATGGAGTAGCTATACATAGAAGGAATGTATTATGCTTCAAGTCTAGGATTCTGGCCGTCCCCGGGCCGCCTCAAGCAGAAGTCGTCATGGCAAGAAAATATGAAAGTCTGGATGGAGGCCAACATGGCTGCTGATAATAGTCACCGTGGAGACATGCAAGGGGCTTCGAGGTAATTGGGGAGTTGGACGTGACAAGTTTGAACAACCATTTATTTGGTGATGAGAAAATTTTATTTAAATTCTCGTCACAGTGAGGCTTACACCGCGTTTGCATTGGGTAAAAGTTGTCATCGCTCTAAGTTGTGTTTCGAATTACATCTGAGGATTTGTATAAATTAGCAGAGTGGGTGTTTACATTGAACTCAATTCTGAAAATTTATATAAATTAGGAAAATCAAGTTGTGTGCTGTGTGCTTATGATAGGGGGAAGTTTCGTTTTTTGGGTGGGGGGAAGGTGGGGTAAAACCTGTAGTTATTAGTTTTTTGTGGCAAATACACTGCACAACATTGTTTGTTCCATGCACAGATACAGGGGGGTAGGCAGTCATAGATTGTATGGGCTAGGGGGAATTCACAGACCCAAATTGTAAACCTATCTCTGTGCTCAAGATGAAATTTACAAATACTCATGTTACTCTCTGATCATTTTCCTGGGAAGCGATGATTGTCAATGTTTAGACAGAAAAAGAATATATGGAGAGCTTAGTTTCAAAACCCCTTACATCCACTTTCCGAATTTTGAGAACACATCAAAAAATCATCAAAAAAATCACTGATATATGGGGGTTTGCAACAAAAGCAGTTTTTGGTGGGATGCTCATCCTACCCAAGCATCCCACCAAAAACTGCTTTTGTTGAAAACTTCCTTATATCAATGATATTTTGATGATTTTTGATGTTCTCAAAATTCGCAAGTGGATGTAAGGGTTTTGAAACTAAACTCTTATATACAAACACTTGGGCTTACATGACTCTGTGCTCATCATTTACACATCTTGGCATAGCCCATCAAGATGCTTCTAGAATATCTATTATGGTACATACTATTGGCTTCCATCATCATCACCAACAGAGGGGAATTTGACATCTAATTTCTCCTGTTGACTCAGTATGAATTTCCTATCAGAGAAGTTCATGGTATTTTATGTGATATGCAGTTTGTTATCGTATACAGTGATCATGGGTTTTTCATTTCAAGAGGCATGCATATATTGGGGCCTTGTTAGCTTGCATTTTCAATGCATTTTGCAAATTGTACATTCAGGTGTTGTGTTTGTAGGCTGATGCAGAAAAGCTTAATGTGAATTTTAAAAATTTATTTAAAAAAAGAAGCATTGTATCATCTCTGTAAGCTGTGTTTCATCTCTGTAAGGTTGGTTCAGTAATATCTCTTGAAATCTTGATTTAGGGAATGAAACTTTAGTATGCGAGCTGTGTTGTACACTCATAACTCTGAAATTCAACCCCTGCCAACACAACTCTATCATCAAGATGTCTTTTGTCTTGATATTGAGCAATATATAGGGATCATACAATTTGTTTTCACCTACAAGCGTGGACTTTGAGTCCACACTTATATGTAGTGAATAACCATACACTCTGAAACATGGGCGTCCATGGTCGTCAGACAGCTGCAGAGGGTGCTATACAGCATAACTGCATTTTGGTTAGGGTCCTCTATCATAGGTGTAATACCAGGTCCATGGTTAGTGGTGAAATATCACAGAAGTCCATGTTTTGATTATGATATGTTTGTGTGTGTGGGTCCATGGTTTCACTGTTAACAACCACACACACAATACGGGTCCACGGTTGTCGGTGAAAACATGTAGGAGGGTATGTGTGTGTAGGTTAATGTAGAAAAGCTGAAAATTAATTTTAAAACAACCCAATATGTTTGAAAATTAAATGAACAAACAAACAAAAAAAGCAAAAAGAGTTATAACATCTGTATAAATCTGTGTCCACACACATTGTCCACATGGGAGGATTAAACATGGCTTGGTTCAGTTGCATCTCTTGGAATCTTGATTCAGGGGAGGAAACTTTAGTATAATGAGAGCCGGGTAGTCCTATCAGATATCAACTCGGCGGGATTCATGCTGAAAATAACTTGCCTCTTTGTCACATCATAGCGCCAATGTGATAAATTGGGATTTGCTAATATATGACACTATGAGATGAGCCATTTGGTTTGTTGATAAGTTACACATTTAAATTCCCAAATATGTCGTTTTGTAAAATCTTAATAAATATAAATAAGAAAGGGAATTTGACAATTATAATAACAAAAGTAAAAGAATGATTTTTTTAATGAATTCTAATGAGACCATGAATTTGTTAATTATTATTTTAAAAGTTTTGATTGTTCCACCCCTGGCATAAATATTGATATGTTTATAGACAATAAGTTTTTTATTGAAAACAAAGAAAGAAACAAAAAGCAATAAGAAAATACTGATTAAGTAATTTCTTTGTGATACCGGTACTTTTTCAAAGTCGCAATATTAAATATCATAATACAAAATTATCATCTCTAGCAAATTGAAAGTGGGTATGTTTGGGCAGTGGTGGGTTCATTGCAATTTTGAATCCCAATTGGCTTTTCTTGTACATAAAAACTTCAGCATCTTTAGGTTTTTATTTTGGCAGTGGTAGGTTGGCCGATAGCTTGAGGTGCTATTCCTCCTGTTCATTACCCTAGGATGAGTGCTATCGCAGCATGATATGTGTTATGTTAGCATAACAAACAAGGCATACGCTATTATTGTTACTATCCCAGGGCGACATGGAAAGGTATACATGTATGAATTCAATATTTGGTGCGAGGTTTTAGTTGACCATGGTTCTGTCTCAAAAAGTCTTCTTAGTCTGGTAACACTATACATAGAAAACAAATATTTTCAAAAATAATTTGTCTTAACTTTTAATGGTATGGGGGGGGGGGGGTAGTGTTCGTTCACACATGTTTGAGGGCTGGGTGTGTGTAGATGCATTTGTGTGTTTTATATGGCTTTGAATCTTGCAGTCAAGCAGGCTTGTAATATGTATTCAATGATCAAAATGCGAAAATTGTTATTGTAAATAATACAGTAAATATATATATAAGCAAGACATTCAAAATTAGACCTTAAGTTCCAGAAATACCACGACACTAAATTTAACAGTGACTTATTTTGCTTAATCAAATTATAGCAGTGTACAAACTTCTATAATGACAGTGACCAACCAGAGTATTAGTAATGAGCTAGAAAATAATGTCAAAACCAAGTAGCTAAGATGTGGTTTATGCTTAATGAACTGAATTTAAAGGGTACTTGAAAGTAACTCCAAAAGAATCTGTGACATTCAGTCATGTTGGTAATAATATCTTGTCCTTATGACTTGCTGGGTCAGACAGCATCCTCCTCCATATTATAATAATTACCATGACCCAACCATCTCATATTTGCCCTTCATACCCTCCTCCTCCTCCGCATCATCATCATCATCATCCTCCTCACCATCACACCATACTGAACTATTCACAAATATGCTCATCTGGGGAGGACACAGTTCTTTACCCTCAATATGTTTACATACATAGAATAGACCTTTGGATATGTTGGGTACAAAATATAATACTCCACAACCTGAGGTCAAATTTTGACCTATGATTGTTGATATAGAGTGACTGAACTATGCCATTAAAGTGAGATTATTAGGGCTCATAGGCTGTGATGCATGGCATTAGGAATGATGCGGTTTACCTAGTGTTAACTGACTCTGCCATTTCAAAAGTTTTGTAATATTTATGTAACTTTAAAGAAGAAAAGAAAAGAGAGGAGAAACCAGTGCTGATTGACTAAGCCATTTAAAAAGTTGTGCAATTTCTCTGTCACTAAGAGATGAAAAGAGGAAAGGAGATGAAAAGAGTGCGTGTGAAGGGAAAGGACCCTCCTGCTCATCTTCATCGTCCTCATCCGCATCCACTGACACATGAAATATTGCATGATGCATGGCATTTAATGATGTGGTTTAGCTAGTGCTGACTGACTCAGCCATTTTGAAAGTTTGCAGTCATTGTGAAACTAAGAAATAAGAAAGGAAAAAATGGAACAGGGAGGAGAGGAGATTGGAGGAGAGAATATATAGGAGAAGAGAAGAGGGGAAGAGGAAGAAAGTAGAAAAGAGGAGAGGATGGGAATTTTAGGCCTAAAAAATGGTTTGATTGGCGTAACATAAAAAAAAGGGTAGGTAGATAGGGATTTTTTTAAGTATATTCAAGGACATTCTCTGTGATAAAAAGTTACCAATGCAACTTTTAAAGCTGTAAATTGCGTTTGACAAAGGCCTTGGATCTTTTTAATTTTTAATTAATTTTTTAATTTCCTTTTTTTTACTTATTTATTTATTTTTTGGCAAAAAGAAAAAGAAAAAATTTTTAGGGTCTGGCCTAATTTTAGGGTAGGTCGGGTTATTCCAATCAAACAATTTTTACGCCTTAGTCTTCAATAACAATACAATGCATTCCTTAGAATCAAGTTTCAAGTTCTCTTAAATGTGGACAAGTTTTTCAGTTCTGCAAAATAATATTACATGAAATTTTGTGAATGTTCACCCTCTCAGCATGCAATAGTAGATGATCTTCAAGAGCATCTTGAGAAAGGAAGGCCTACTGGTTCCATTTTGATGATGGACTGGTTTGTTTGCTGACATCTTTTGCCACGTGCAATGCCTTAGTCAGCAAGCATAAGCCCAATGCCCAATATGGAGTTACCATGGGAGGTAAATGATGAGGATTCTACTATACCCAGTGGGATGCAACAGATGCACAATTATGTGCCCCAATTAGATGTACGGTATTACTAGGCCTATGTTAGTCACTGTGGTTATAGACAAAGAGATGAGGTATAATTGGTTATTTTAGGTGAGATGATGTTTAAATTTGAGATGGGGTACAGTGTGGACATGGGATAAAGGGAGTCATTGAAAGGATCAATTTGGATTTGTTGAAAAAAGTTCATTTTTTTGGTAGGAAATTTATCTTTTGATTCCCATAAAGTTAATAATGTGTACTCTCTAAATGTAAAAGAGTGAATTTCCTCTCTTTCAAAGAGTTGAACAAAGGACAATATGTTTTTGAGTGGAAAACACTCTAAAATGAAAGAAAGTACATTTTCTTTAGGCAATATTCACTCTCTCACTCTTTTTTCTACTCTTTCCACTCGGTGTACATTTAGAGAGTAGACCTTCAAAATTGGTACAGATAGACTCGCTCACACGTAAGTTGCATGTATATATTACATGCTTCTGTTAACTTGCGTTTGTGTATACGCTGCTACAAAAGTGCAGATTCGTCACGGATTAACAATGGTTGGCTCATATACAAAGGTATATAGGAAGAGTTGTTGACAAAATTTTAGCAGACAACATGCAGATATATTATACATATGTTCTATAAAGCCTATAAATGGCCTCATAAGAGAACTTTTGTCAAGTCATGGTGAAAGAATGTTGATGATGAGAATGTGTAATCTCTTGATCAGTTAATTTCGGAGGAATTTCTAGATCCATGTCACTAATGAGTTGTAGCTGTATAATACTGAATATTATGGTCAGGTTTAGGTCAACACTTTTTCATTTTGTATGAAGGAAAAGTCAATAATTTACATATTCTAGAGTTATAGACAGAGGATGATTTAAGCACTACCCAGCAAGTCTTGCGGTTAGCATAGCTGTGTGAGTGAACATGACACCACTGCCGCCCACTGCATACACACGTGCATGGTTAAATTTGAATTTGGACAGATATATTTACAATAAAAACACCTTCAAAAAGTTGGTCGATTTCACATTTTATGTTATCTACAGAAGGTGTGAATTATCCTTCATGCATACATCACTTTAGATCTGAAATCGACCAAGTAATAATGACACACACACAATTCTAAAACAACATCTTTTGCACAGAATTCAATGGGATTTGAAAAGTAAAGTGGCAGTTGAAACTCTAGTGATAACACTTTTACTGTGCATGATGGGGCTTCCTTAAATCATCCTCTGAGTTATACATGTAGAGGAGGGCAGCGTTCGAAATAGGGCCGGTCAGCCAGCCATTGGCCTGTAACTTTTTGGCCTTGCCGGTAACTTTTCTGACTGGCATCTAGTTGCCGGCCCGGCTGGCCGGTAACTTTTTAAGGCATACTTTTTGAGGCATATTTCGAACACTGGAGGAGGGTACCAACTGGGGGTACCAAAACAATGTTGATTTAATATTTGACCCATATCTCAAGATCTATAATGCATTTGATTATATTTCAAATTTCAAATTCTTTAAAATCCTGACAATGAAAGTTATTTGGTTAAAAGTGTCCCCACAACCCTAACAAATTTCAATATAGGTTTGCATTACATTTATAGGAAATGTCTGAAGGTAATTGTTTATTTGTTTGTTCATTTATTTAAAGTTAGGTGGGGACAAAAACAAAAGCCTGTCTGACTGACCCAGATTTTATTGAGCTTGACTGAAAATTTGTGAAAAAAATTGAAAACATTTGCAAAGTATGATTTTTTTAAAGCATTCAGTCATATTTCAGGGTAATTTTAGCCTCCAGAAAAAAATCCTGCCACCCTACTTGAAAGTCTCTCCACCTGTAAAACAGGATTTATTTTTTTCGCCATCTTACTGTGAATACAATATTTATGTTTTCTTACATCTGTCTGGAATCATCTCACTTTGAGTTTGTGGAGTGAGTGAGTGATTCTTGTCAGCGGTTTCGTGTTCAGTCTCCAGCTCACATTCCATCCATCTGGCATCACACCACATAATACATGGTCAGTTGATGAGGAGACAAGGAAAGCTATGTTCACACTAATTATATCATTGCTGACCAGAATAGATACATACACCTTATGATGGATATAGGCCTACCTATGATCCATCCTGGCGTCCTAGAAGGATGATATCACCATCACATGGTCAGTTGATGAGGAGACAAGGAAAGCTATGTTATCGCACTAATTATATCATTGCTGACCAGAATAGATACATTCACCTTATGATGGATATAGGCCTACCTATTATCCACCCGTCTGGCCTCCTAGAATGATGATATCACCATCACATGGTCAGTTGATGTAGAGGAGACAAGGGAAGCTATGTTATCGGACTAATTATATCATTGCTGACCAGAATAGATACATTCACCTTATGATGGATATAGGCCTACCTATGATCCACCCTTCTGGCCTCCTAGAATGATGATATCACCATCACATGGTCAGTTGATGAGGAGACAAGGAAAGCTGTGTTTTCAACCTAATTATATCATTGCTGACCAGAATAGATACATACACCTTAATTATGATGAACATAGGCCTACCTATGACCCATCCTCCTGGCCTCATAGAATAATGATATCACCATCACATGGTCAGTTGATGAGGAGACAAGGAAAGCTATGTTATCGGACTAATTATATCAGTATTTAATTACCAGAATAGGTACACAGGGGAAGGGGGGGGGGGGTAGTCAGTACAAATGACAATACAGGGATGTGCTACAAATACGGGTCTCATTTCAGGCCTATGGTATAACAATGGCTCCCTCTTTTCAAATGTTTAACCAAAATACCAGATTTTCACCATTGGAGCACAAATTTAATTTTGTTGTTGTTGCAATTTCGCATAAATTTTGCAGATTTACCTTAATTTTGCTTTCCGAGCACAGCAACATGATTGTCCCTCTCCTAGATCATGGCCCTGGGGCCCAGGCCCTGTGTGCCCTGTGGTAAATTTGGCCTTGAAAATCATATGTCAGTATCACCTTTGACACAGATTCAGTGCTATAGTTGCGTCTGAGCACCAGGGTCTGTGGTCTGAGTAACATTTTAAGCTTTTATAAACTGTGATATCTGTCTATCCTGTCTGCTGACATTCTATGCCATTTCACTCATGGGGAATGTCAACTCTCTATGGTATGCCATCTTGGCTAGCTAGTAGTGTACATTGAGATTTTATATATACGTGTGGTAAATGTCATACGTTGTATTTATAATATACCGCATTGAGATTGGTTCACGATTATAGGACTGTAGTTGTGCAATTACAGTGATATTTTCATGGTTTCATGACGAATGCAGATGCATAATTTTGTATGACGTATATTTTATACCGCACTTTATGACATGCATCATGTGACTCTGATATTAGATCCAGTTTTCAGTCTGATGTCAATATTGAAGAAAATGAGATAAGGCGATGGACTTTTCCAGTAGGGTCGGTCGGTCAAGATTTTTTTTAAAATAATTTTTCTGGAAGCTAAAATTACCCTAAAATATCACCGAAAGCTTGAAAAATCTGGTAAACATTTGATTTTTTGCAAACATAATTTTAAAATGTTCTGATTTTTACATGATTTTAGCTAAATTTAAAAAAAAGAACTCTCCCAAAATGCAGAATCTAGGTTGAGCGGGCCCATAAAACAGTGTGGGTTTTATTCGTATCAGGATTATGATGATAAAAACAGCAGAAAAACTTATTCGATGAAGTATGCAACAAAGTCAATTTGAATGGGAATTTCAAGTTGGTAATGATTATCAAAACTTAAATAGTGAAATATTCAGAGAATAAAAGCATTGTATTGAAACCCAACCATGTATCTATTACCTGATATCACACAGTAGATACATTGCACCATTATTTTAAGTGGAACAACAAAGCAGAACACCAAGTTATTCCACATGAAAATCTGCCATTCTAAAATTCCAAGGTGTTTTTTGTTTGTTTTATAAAATAGATTGTAAAATTCACCAATTCTATGGAACTTTCTAGAAATACTGGGCTAATGTAACCATAATAAGGCCTAAAAAATTGTTTGATTGGCGTAACCCGACAGACCCTAAAATTAGGCCTGACCCTGCCTTTTTTTTGCAAATATATATAAATAAGTAATAAAAATATAGTTTGAATAAATACAGGAAAAATAAATGTTCCAAAGCCTTTATCGATTGCAATTTACAGCTTTAAAAGTAAGAAGAAAAAAAGATCCAGACCTACCTACCCTAATTTTTGGTTTATGTTACGCCATTCAGACAATTTTTTAGGCCTAAACTCAGAGAGCCAAACAAATGATAATTTCATTGAATTTTAAGAGAACTATGGGGCCTAAAGGCAAGTTAAATGAGCCTTATTTTGCAGTTCATTCAAAATATCCAATATTATAGGTGGAAATAATCTTAATGTTGCAAAATTGCATTTTCTGTTTATTCTGTTTTGTACTCCACGTTTGTGAATTTACTTTCCAAAATGGATAATTTGCCCTTTTCATCAACAATTGGGTTATTCCTTCATGTAATTTTACACGAAATTAGGGTTAGGGTTAAGGTTAGGGTTAGTTTAGGGTTAGGGTTAGGATTAGGGTTATGATTAGGCTTAGGGTTAGGATTAGGGTTAGAGTTAGGATAAGCTTACACGAAATAATTACATGAAGGATCGACCCAACATTGTTTGGGGTAAAAATAGTAAAGAATAGGTAAAGAACATTTTCAAACAACATACAACACAACAAAATTATCAAAATATACAATATCAAATGCAAACTTTGTATCTATAGTGTCTCAGTTTGTTTGTCTTTGTCCTGTACCAGGTCATGTCTGTCCATATCTGAAAAATATAAGAAATTATTTTATTAATTTGATGCATAAGGGAAATGTATTGTAATCAAATATAATCACTTCTTCAAGATGTGTCATCTTCTTAGGATAGACCCTATTTAGGTGCTTCCCAGGGGGCTCGGATACACCAAAAACATGAAAAATCAGCACATATTTCGGGTACCTGCACCTTCTTTTACCTCATTATAGCTCAGATCTCAAGCCAGTTGAACATCCTCAATAAAGTAAATTATTCTTGTCTATTTTATTTTCTAGTATTGAAACAACTACAACTAGAACCACCCAAATTTTTCAAAGCACCGCCTTCCGGCCTGTGCCGGGTTTAGGCATGGATGGAGAAGAAGTACCACCCAAGTTTACGCACCCAATAAAGAGTCAGACACCGACCGAGGGCGATGCGGCTTCATTCGAAGCAGATGTGTCCGGTAAGTTATTATGTCATTGCAGTGACTATGTCTTTAAAAAAAATTTTTTCCTGATCATGAATTTCAAAACTTCAAGCTCAATCTTTCTTGGCAAATTGTCATCTCCGAATCCGACTCCTTTTGCTTTTAGCTCCTCTGTCGGGATGGCATTTTGACAAGATTCCAGGACAGCTTAGGACCTAATGGATGTACTTATTTGTCTGCCGTTTGGCAACCCACACTGTGTTACCGTTGATAGAAATGGAGAAAACGAATGCCTATGTGTATCAATAATGTAACATTTGTTATTCCACAACCCTCCAGTATGAACTTTTATAAATTTGAATTTGTTTGTTCTTGTGTACAATGTGCTATGTGAATAGAAATGTTACCTATGCGCCCATTGCGTGGTTCCGCCATATGCAAGGAGAACCTTGAACTGGCAATAGAAATGAAAGGAAGAATTATGTAACTTTACACAATGTTCTATTGCTGGTTCAATTCCCATTCATGTATGCTTTTTTTTTTTTTTTTTTTTTTCTTCAATTTTGATACTTTATTTATCAGCATAATACTATCGAAAAAATAAAGTTATAAAACCATTCATGTATGCTGCCAGAGTTATAAAGGCTCTCCTCGCAATGGGCGAATTGGGTTGTGTTGGTATGATTGTTTCATGGTCAGAATGTATTATAGTGATGCTATTTATTGCATTTATAATGAAACAGGAGATACATAGCAAGTGTTTGCAAATTTTGTATGACATCATCTTGTCTTGATCCATATTCATCATTGTAATTATGATGATGTCATCACCCGGGAGGGTCACTCCCATTGTGGCCTGTACACCATCCGCGATAATCAACTTTTGAAAAGCACCCTAAACAAGGATTTAACCCTTGGCTATAACGATACCCTAAACAGGTAACATGCGCCTGTTTTCACACCCTAAACAGGGATTTTATTCAATTTCATACCCTAAATTTAATTTTTGCGTATTAGCCATTGTAATTTTGCTACCTTTTTTTCGGATTTTCCATGTTTTTGACACCCTAAACACGATATGCGCGTATCGTGCCTACTCACGAAAAACTACCCTTTTACGCGTTTTTATTATCGCGGATGGTGTACAGACCACAGTGGGAGTGACCCCCCCCCCCCGGGTGTCATCAGTCAAATGTGCAAAAAATGTTTTCAAATAGTAGTAAATGTGCATGGCAAAAGATGTGCATATTGCTAAATGTGTAACTGAAATGGTGGTATAAAAGTGCTCAAACAAACACCCCTACAAACAAAGACACACACAAAAGAAGCAAAATTCTGCAGCTTATTCCTGATAAACATGCTGAATATGACAATTGCATTTTGAATTTGTGCTATCTTATTTGCATGAGATATGTGCAATTTAAATTGTTTTCAATTATTTCGAATACAAGCCTTTTGTAACCATAACAGTCTGTAATTTTGTAAGTTATGCAAAACAGTATTGACGTAGATGGTGTTAGCCAATCATGGCGCTGCATTCTGATGTATTTGTTAAAACTTTCTGCATCAATAATGGTCTTGTGAAAGTGACAACATACCCTGAGTGACGTTTATACCACCATATTGCCAAACCTCTTCTTATTCATCTCAATGTTCTTCATCCATTCTCCTTCCTTCCCTTCCTTCTGGCCTTTCAATCCAAATAGGCAAGCCTGAGCCATCCATAAAATGGTTCCGCGACGACAAAGAAATAACCGACGCGCAAGGCTACGAAATAAGCTACGCCAATGGACACTGTAAACTCCACATAGCCCAAGTTAAAGGGTCCGATGTGGGCAAGTTTAAATGTGTTGCCCAAAACCCAGTGGGCACAGCCGTATCCACGGCGCAACTTGTAGTCAAAGGTCAGTCCAAATATTTGAGTCTCCAGAATGCACAGTTCATGACATACATTAATGATAGTATTTGCGTCATTTGCAAAAGAAGTTTTCAGTGATGTTGACATGGCCTCGTTCAAGGGGGTGTAAGTTTTCAGAAGTATTTCTTGTAGTTATTCTATTTTTCTGACTTTCTGTCATAAATTTTAAAAAGACACATGAGAATGCTTCGAAATATATTTTCTAAATCTGAAAAAGATTTTCTAAAAATGCTAAGGAATACTTATTTTAAAATTCACAGGTCTTCTTTTGCAAAACATGAATTCATCTGTTTTTGAACCAATCACGTAATTGGCTTTGGGTGGCTTCAAAACTTCACCATTATTCCCCTTTTCCTCCTTAAAGGTGCTATTTCCCATTTGTCACCTGTATCCATATGCCACACCCCAGAAAAAATGTTTTGTACTATATTAAAAGAGTGTAATTCTCCATCCCATCTGACATATGAAAAGAACAAATAAGTCCAAACATCTGATGCCCGTCATATCCAGTACACTTAAAATCGATGGCTGGAATTTGCATTATGTTCTACAGCGTCTATGCATATTTAAACTGTATGAATCCCGCAATACAAATTTCTCACAAATTATCATATGAAGCAGGCACCTTTAAGTGGATCAAGTGTATCACAACCAGATTCCTATTGCTGCCTCCCCAGAGGTACATTGCTGCACAGTGACTTCATTGGTACTCCAGAGTACCTGTGTGGGTACTCTGGAGTATACACATTGGAATGACACATACAGTACAGACATTGGTCCTGGATGGGTACTGCACTGGTACTTTAGAGTAGCCGCAAAGTAGCTGAGCAGTAGTGTACCTCTGGGGTCAGCAGCAGTAGAATTCTGGTAGTGTATTGGAAGACTTTTAAAAGTCTTGTGGCAATAATAATGAAAAAAATATTACAAATCCCTTTCAGGAAATAATGGTGAAGTTTTGAGCCCAGTCCGTAGAATTCATAACATTTGTAGAATGCAAAGTTCGCTATCATCATTAAAATGTTCAAAATGTTGAACTGTGCAGAGGAGACAAGAATAGTTTGGTTTGCTGAGTTGGAGAGTAGTTACTAATTAGTTATCTAATTTGGGAATGCAAGTTGAATCTGGCAATACTTTCAATAGATATGGTACTCCATGTGTGAGTGGATGAATGGGATATTGGTCAAAATTTGATTTCATTAATGTTAAATATTGCCAAGAAGCAAGATTTGTGTGCTTCAGAAACATTATTTAAATGACACAACCCCAATTATATAATTACATTTATTATTCTGGTTTTCTGGGACATGCTTGTCTTTTCCGTATAACATTCTTTATCCTTCAACTTGTTAAAGCTTTCCTATAAATTTTCACACATATAGCTACAGTGGTGGTCAAAACTATTGTTCTAGATATTCAAGTGCAAGGAGGGATACTTCATACATCACATTTTATGAGAATGTACAACATACCTCACATTTTATGAGAAAATAAGCTCATGTTTTATGAGAAAATAAAACACATCTCACATTCTGGGATGTCATGATTCAACTTGCATTCTTAAAAGATGACTAACAAACTCTCTTGTTGCATAGCATGTAGGCATGTAGGCATGTAGAATGCTACATTGCTTTCATAACATGAGCATGTGCATGCAATGGAATCATTCTTGAAAGAAGGGATTTTATTTTAAATCACAGCAAAATTTGAAAAACAAACAGTCTTTAACTGAAACCGAATATTTTGATAACAAAATTCAGAACAGGAGCTAAAAATTAAATTCCTGTATTTTTCATTACATAGCAACCTTGTTCTGAGTTGTTACATACATGGCCTGATTTACAAAATTAAAATCTTAAATAGTTGAAAGAGTGAAACAAAATTGTCTCTGCAAAATTATGGGTAAAATATCATCGTAACAAAACTTTGTTCTTCTCTTAAATTTAAGTGTTATTTATTACTTTATGATGACAAAATATGCACACAAACTTGTTATAGAAATCACTTTAATTTTAATATGCAAAAAAAATAATGGTTTAGTTGTGGCTCATAAAAGAAAAAGTTGTGGCTTTTAAAAGAATGCATTCCTTAATATGGCAACTTGAAGCGGAGCAGTTTCTAACCGCAGCTACGATGACATAGTTGTATTTGCGTAGTATGGGTATATATGTTTAGTTTAGATCTAGATGTAGGACGTATTATGTGCTGCATATTAATGCTTCTATAATAGTTCTTTTCTAGATTCATTTTGTTTTGTCATTTATGACATTGTTTTGAAGTGTTTTGCTCTACAATGTGGTTATTTAAAGGTTGAGAGCTTTATGCAGAATATAAATATCAGCCAGGGTTTTAGCTAGCCCAAGTCGAGTGCTGGATAATTTGACTATTATAGAGTGCTGGCTTGGGGTACATTCTTTTTAGTGAATGCAGGGGAATGGGGAATAGGCTATGAGGTATGACCCATAGCAATGTTTTTTGATAATGATGAAGAAATCATTTGTTTAAAAAAATTCCTTTTTTCCCCCAAGTGCCAGTTGGCCAGCGTCAGTGCATAGCTAGAACCCTGATATCAGCTTCACTTTGCAGAGGTAGTGGAAGTTTTCACCACATTTAACATCATTCGCAAACTACTTGATGAGTTAACTATCATTAGATTGATTATAATTAATTTATCATTGCTTTTTTCACTTGTTTTTATCAAAATGTGTAGACAACATATTTTAATGTCAATTATAACATTCTGTCAAATTTAATTTGCTGTTTTGCTGTAGTATGAAGTGGTTTCAATTATTGGGTTATCTATATATCTATATTTATATTTAACACTCATTATTGATCCTTAATTATTAATAAGTAAAGGATAAATAAATTGTTTTGGTACATTTAGTTAAATAAACAAACCAGAAAATAATTAATATTTGTAGAGGATGAGTGTTATAAATTATTATTGCATAGCAATCGGTCTTGCAAGAAAAGAGTCAGCATAAATTGCCCACAATTTTGCAGACACACATTTTGATCACTATCTTGATGTAAATAATATTATTTTGTCAACAGAAAAAGACGATGATGCTCCTTGTGGATTTTTCTCTGGTAAATTAATTTTGTGTCAATTTTAGGATGTTTAGAATCTTTGTTTTTGATTTTGAAAAACATTATTAATAACAAAATTTAACTAATTAAACTTTTACAATTACAATTATAACAGTATAATGTTTTGCATTATGTAAATTAATGACTTGGCAAAAAAGTGTGTGGTTGCCGGAAAATTTAACTATGCATAACAAAAAAGATGTTTTGTTGTTGCAAATTACTAACTGAAATTTCATGAACTAAGTTTGGACTAATTTTGAAATGTGTTAGCAAAAACTTGGTAGCAAAGGTATTTCAGGACATTGACATTTCTTCTACAGCCCCTCTTTATGATCCAAGTAGAATCTGTTTTTGAATTTTCTTGTATGTGTCCATGGCGATTTTTTTAACAGAACACACAGAAGCTCCCGAGTTTACACAACAATTACAAAGTACGGAGGTCATCGAAGGTGAATCTGTGCGACTGGACGTCCAGGTCAAAGGCATTCCATCGCCTTCAATCAAATGGTATCAAAATGATGAAGAACTTGAATCCACCATGGACATGCAGATTGTCCATGAGGGAGACAAGAGTGCCCTTTTCATACCAGAGGTTTTTGACCAGGACGAAGGAGCGTACACAGTGAAGGCGGAGAATTCGGCGGGTATGGCCTCGTGCCAGGCGCAACTTGTGGTTAAACGTAAGTCTTAACGGAGGATGCAACATCATCATCAGTATCATCAATCATCTTCTTTCTTGCCTGATTCAACTCTCAGCACGACCATCATTTCCTTGGCATCTTGGTTTAGTAGTTCTCCTCTTATAGCATTCAGCCTTCAGTAGATCTATAATAGCATTCAGCCTTTAGTAGATCTATACTCTTTCCTATCTGTATTCTTCCTTATAGTATCCTTTATACTACCCTAATACCTTTCCTACTGTAGAACACTCAACTCCTTGGTATCTTGGTTCTGTAGTTCTATTACAGCATTCAGCCTTCAGTAGATCTATACTCTAACATTTCTGTATTCTTCCTAATGGAATCTTTACTATCCTATTATCTAATACATCTACTATTATAGCATTCAGCATTCAGCCTTCAGTAGATACTCTTCCTTACCCATATTCTTTACAATGATATCCTTTACACTTACCCTGATACCTTCAGTTGATCTATACTCGAATCTTTCTGTAAAGCCATGATTTGTCCGTGTTACAAAATTTAAATTCTGTGTTACAAATTGGACGATTCCGTGATTTTCCGTGTTACATTATAAAGTACTGAAAAGTGAATACAAGCATGTTTTAAAAGTGTAATTTGTCTTATATAATTATATGTACCGTTGTCTTATATAATTCTATGTACCGTTTTACTGTAGTCTCCCCGAGTTGCATCGTAGGCCTAGAATTAATGCTAGAATGGATTGTTTAATGGTTGATTACTGCTAAATTCTCACTTTTCTTTGTTTTCTTTTGCAAATTATAAATTTTACACAGTTTTTCACTATTTTGTGGCATTTTCAAATTTCCGTGAGCAAACCCCGAATTCCGTGAATTTTTCTGTTTTTCCGTATCACGGAGAAATCATGGCTTTATCTTTCTGTAGTCTTTCTAATGGTGTCTTTTATACTACCAGAATCTCTACTAGAGCATTCAGCCTTCCATATATTTTGTACTATACTACTATTCCTTCAACTTTATTTCTAATGGTATCTTTTATACTACCTAATACCCCTCTACTATGATAGCATTCAACCTTCAGTAGATATACACTCTAACCTGTCTGTATTCTTCCCAAATGGCTTCCCTTATACACATCTCCTATTATTGTTCACTCTTTGTCTTATGGAATGGAATATTTAAGTTACGGTAGTTCTAACAGCTTTTGGAGTAAATCATTCCTCTGTCTCCTTTCTATATATTTTCTGTCTTTCTACCATACTAATCTTGGTGTTTTGATTCCATAGTTTAATCACTGTACATGTAGTAGATAGCCGTTCTTGTCATTCTATCCATATCTGGTATATATTGTTTCTCTAATTTTACCAATCTTCCCTGCTCAAGAAAATCATTTTAACCTCTAGTAGATTTTAACCTATAAATTTCCAGTCTTTTCTTGCTGTAATCGCAATTGTCCAAATTCTTTCTGTCCAGTTTCCATAGCCCAATCATGTTCCTGTTAGACCAGTATTTGGCATGACATGCATCATGTGTGTATTGTGCATATTATATATATTCTAAATGACATTGCTGATAATTGGCAGTTGATACAGATAACAAATACAGTGACAATGTGTTAAGTTATTGTGGCATGTTTTGTTTCACTGAACAAAATTGTGATTTTTTTATCTATCTAATTATTTGTATTAAAATTATTTAAAACAAAAAAAAATGCCTTACATCAAATTTGGTTGTCCTAGGATAGCCTGTCTTATTTTCCTTTATATGTAGGCCTTCCCCTATAGTATCTGTATAGTTTACAAATAAAGTTTCAAGCATCAGTGGACGCTGATTGCTGCCAAATACTTTTCGTCTACCATTATTCTCTTCTCCCAGTGCCCCTTACTATTACCCAATTAGGTTTTAAACAAGTAGCCAATTTTGTTGGTGTCCTTTGACTTTGCATCTCTGTCCTTCCTCGTTGATACTAGAGAAACTTCTTTTTCCTTTTTCCTTGTCCAATTTTCCCTTGTCTACTAGATATGTCTATTTTGCATCTGCATAGATCATTTCTATAGAGATACATTAGATGTAGCTGTACAAGTAGTTACCATAGTTCAGTGACTCTGACTTTCTTTGCATCATGATTCTGGAGTTTGTCTCTATTCATTTATTTACAGATTTTTACTAATGATCATCTCATATATCATCCTTTCTGTAGATTCATATCTTCTTGAGTTAGCAATGACATCATTTTGCATTTGAAACTTATTGCAATGTGCTCTTCATATCCATTGCCATATTACAAGCATCGTGTAATTTTGGTCTGTCTTTTAAAACATACCAAATTTTAATTGTTCCCTGGAGGCTGGACAATTTAAATTTGTTCAGGGAACAGTATCCAAAATGGATGGACAATTCTTTTCATCCCAATCTCATTGGAAAATCACTTTCCAAGGGGGCAGTTACTCCCTTGTTTACCCCCCTGGGAGCACACTTTACCCTTTGATCAACTTGCCATTGCTCCAGATTAGACCACAATCTAGATTGGTTCACAACTTGCCAGCAATTATACTTGAGAGCATTTCAGTTGGGATGGAAAGTGAATAATTATCCAAGTTTTCTTTAAAGAGTGCATGTAGGTGAGAATTTACAAGTTGACACTCAGGCAAGTAACATTCATGATACAACTTGCCCAATCTGTTTACAATACAATTAAGTCAGCAAGCAAGTATCAAATTTTAAACCCTAATGCTGATGTCATTGCCAACACAAGAAGATAATTTCATTTCAAATTTCATTTTCATATTTCTCACAACTATTCATGCTTCCTTGTTTGGTGACATGTAGAGTAACCTTTCATTTCATACATTCATTCTGTTATTTTTCGTAAAGAATTTTACCCACATCCTCTTCAGTAACAGCTTTACCATGAATGTCATCATCTGTAGTTGATTAGCAACTTTTTAAGATTCATATAACTGCCATATAATAACAGATTTGAATTTTGTTGTTAATTTGACTTAGATTCAACAATTGACATTTCCATTCACCTTAAGGGGGTACTACACCCCTGCCCAATTTTAGGCCTATTTTTGCATTTTTCTCAAAAATTAAAGCGCATTGGTGACAAGTAAGATATGAATATTATAGGGGCAAGGACTACAACTATTGCACTGGAAATTTTTATTTCAGCACAGACAACAGTTGTGGAGTTACAGCCAAAAATGAGGGAAAACCAATATTCAATAAATCAATAACTACTTGCCTTGAGTTGCTGAATTTTCAGTGCAGTAGTTGTAGTCCTTGCCCCTATAATATACATATCTTACTTGTCACCAATGCGCTATAATTTTTGAGAAAAATGCAACAAATAGGCACAAAATTGGCCAGGGGTGTAGTGCCCCCTTAATTTTAAAATGTTATTATTTTGAATAATTTTGTTTGATTAACTCTACTCATATGAACAAATTTTAATCTTTAGCCAGAGCAGCGAGCGCACATAAACGTTGAATAAAAGTGCACTGTCTGCTCTAGGTAAAGATTACAATTTGTTCATAGAACTAAGTTTAATAACTTCACTCTACTCATATGTGTAGAAATATTTTTAATAGTATTTTGTGATTCCAGGTGCTTCTCATTCATGACACATCATTTGATGGTTTGAATTTGAAATTGAATTTTCATGTTAACATTAATTTTATTCAAATTGAATAATAATATATGATTTGTTGCACATTGATTAAAAATGAATACACTTATTTGATTTGCCAAAATTGTATGAAGAGAAGACATTTTGTTTTCACCAGTGTGAGGTGAGAAGTAACCTAACTCATACAAAATGTTCATATCAATGTTCATAACATTTGTAGTTTTAAAATTACATACCATTATAATAGGTAATACTTTTTTTCAGGTAAAGTCACATTTTCTTGGTCGATTTCTTATTGTCTTGGATTATTATGTCAATTCTTTTGAACAAAATTTCATACAGCTTCAAAGTTATTGTTAAACATTTTCCTCAATAAGTTATTTTCATTTCAAATTAAAAATGCAATTTGTGACTCCTCATGCTCATTGAACAAAAAAATCCCACTTTGATAACTTTTCTATGATATTCGGGCAATAATAAGCCAAATCGGCATTGAAATTTGCAATGCATTGTCGGACAGTTTTTGCAGTTTTAGGACACTTTGCACTCTGACCTATTGGGAAAATTATTTTGTGTGTGTACAAAATATTATTTAAATTGTTTCACTAGAATAAAAATTGTTTAAAAAACATGATTGTTTTATAAATTAATTTATTTCAATTATTGTTAATGATAACATTATTACAATATAAATGAATGAATAATAATTACAGCAATTTCCCCAATATGTCAGAGGTCAAAGTGTCCCAAAACTGCTCTCAAAAATCGGAAGTTGCAAGGCTTTCACACTGAAAATGATCTGTCTTCTCCTTTTTTATTTTAGTTTAATTTTGTGAGTGTAATTATATATGAAGTACTCATTGAAAATCCAAGTTACATACAAGAAAACAATAACTTATTTTATTCATTTCATTGTTTCATATTATCAGCTATTGCAACATCACCACCACCACCACAGCAAAAGGAAACACCACAAGTTGCACCGGTAAGAAATGCTTGAATCTTAACCCCATGAGAACTACCTGCCGATTGGCCAAAAAGAAGTGTTCATTATCAATTGGACCAATCAGCAACATTGTTAGAATAATTTCACCACGGAAAAAAATTGGGGTGAATTTTTTGCAAAGCTCCATTCTAATTGGTGATTAAAGTGAAAATATCATGTAATTGACCAATCAGAGGCAATGTTAGATCGGCAGGTAGTGTTCAGGGGGTTAAAACTAAAATTGTATAAATAATATCATTTGTATTAAAAATCAATTCACAGCCAACAAGGTTGAATTGCATGATACCTTACATCAGCAACACACATGAAAAATACTAGAAATATAAATACAATTGGACAAATTGACAAAAAATAATTTAGAATAATTAAAACTATAGGTGAACAGAATCAAATTACCCTTGCACAGCATTCACACATAAGACTTTTGTATAGCCCATGTCAGAACTTTAATGTTGTGGTATTAAAACTGCCCCTCCCCACTTTACCCCATGCAAAGTTGATGGCACTGTGATCAGAACTGGGAATAAGGATGTTCAGGTGACTGGCTTCCATGTATGGTAGAAAACATCATGCAATAAATTTGGACCACCCTCACCTTTAAAATAAGAAATTTGATATAAATAATAAAATTATAAACATATGATAATTTTCTTTACCATATTTATCTGTTGTTGAACAGACACCAGCTGAAAAGGTTGAACCACCACCACAACAACAACCAGCTCAACCACCATCAGCTGCCAAGGCCCAACCACCACAACAACAACCGCCCACTACAGCAGCCAAACAGCCGACTGAGGTAAAAGAGGAGAAGGTAGCTGCACAACAACAGCAGCCAGAGGAGAGTAAACCACCACAACAGATGCAGGTGGGTGGGTGTGGAGGGTGGGACAAATTTAGTTGATTGAGTTTTTTGATTGTGGGTGTGGAGGGTGGGAAAATTTAGTTGATTGAGTTTTTTGATTGTGGGTGTGGAGGGTGGGAAAATTTAGTTGATTGAGTTTTTTGTTTGTTAAAGTGTTTGTGAGTAGTGGGTGTTTTAAAACAGAGACTGTAGCTGCACAACTACTGTAGCCAGAGGAGAGTAAATCACCACCACAGAAAGAAGTTGGTTTGGAGGGTGGAAAAATTGAGAGAAGGTGAAGTTTTATATTCATTAAAGTGTGGTGTGGGTGTGTGTGTTGAAAAAGAGAGGTTAAGTTTCGGTCTTGTAAATGTATTTGCAGATGCTGTATTTTACACTGTGAGCCATAATGATCTCATACCCAAAGGCATAGCTCAATGACCACCATTAAACAAATAAAGTGCAAATTTTGACCTTAACTTGTGGAATACAAGTTTTTGTATCCAAAATGGAAAAACAAAAAAAGTTTGTGTATCCAATATATCAAAATGTCATTCTTTGAGTGCAGAAGCATATTGGGGTTAAAGAACTGTGTCCTGACAGATGAGCTTGTTTGACAAACTCGTAATATTAATGCCCTGTGTGCTATAGCCATTGGCTTTATTATAAGAAGTCCAAGTTTTAAGAAGTTTTCTCAAAATATCAAGAGCTATCTCACAAACCACTGAACCAATAATAGGCTTGTTTGTACCCATTTTAATGCATATTTCATGCTGATTCCAAATATGGTAATATAAATGTACAATTTTTGAAATTTTTGAATTTTGAAAGAAAATTTGAAACTTGTCGTCTGCATTCGACACCCGAGTGGAGAGGATTGATGTCTCCTTTTATTCTCCTTGCAGCCACCACAAAAAGAAGAAGCAAAGCCACCACCAAAGAAAGAAGAACATTGGCCACCACCACAAAAACAACAACCGGTTCAAAACATGCCACCACCACAGAAACCGGTTGGAAATGCGCCACCACCAACTGTAGAACCAGCAGCGACCAAAGTCGTTGAAATTCAAGTCCAGAATGCACCACCAGCACAACCGTCCAACCCTGGACCTGTACATAATCCTGCACCAGCAGCAGAAAAACCAACTCCACCACTTTTCACTAAGGTATGTCAGCCCTGAAATGACAGGAAAATAAGGGATAGGTAGTGTTATCGCAACAACATGAATCTTAGTCACTTATCCAGTTACCCTCCACACGGAATAAAGCAATTATATCGTGGTAACTGGATAGTAAATTGTCCAAGACAGGTCCATATGCAGGATTTCATTTGGGGGGTGCTGATTTTGAAAAAGTGGACTTTTGTCCAGGGGGAGGGGCAATTTTGTGAAAGTGGACTTTCTTCCCAAAATTTGGACCTTTTTCACTACGTTCACAAATTCTGAAATTTTGGGACTTTTTGTATAGCCTACTTTTACCCCCCTGCGTATGGACCTGGTCCAAGATTATGGTTTCTGCAGTATTATCATCTTTAAAAGTCTGACAAAGATGTGACATTACTATGGACATACAATGACTTTGTCACACAACGAACCTGTTTACCATTTTTAACTGACCTTTGTCTACAACCCCTATAATTATTTGTTGGCATCATGTTGTTACTGTAAAAATCCGCCTGATGACGTACATGGGTTCCTTTGCCTTAGGGTAAATTTCACTTACAAATAGAGAGCTCTCTCCTCTGAAAATCCCAACAAAAATTAGGGTACATGCCCTTACTTGCTGGTGTGATTTACAAGAGGGCACTTTTAGTTTGTGCCTAAAATTCCAGTTATGTCAAAGGAGCCCATATGCGGCATTAGGCAAATCTTTATGGTATTTGATAAGCCTGCAGCAGATTGAATTTGCAAAATGCAAAATCCGTAATATAGTATGAAGATATTCAGTAAGGGTAAACAGAGGATAACTTTATTGGGCTATTCCATTTAAAATCCACACTACCCCTGTTGAAGATGTTGGAAATATCTTCTACGGGGGGGGGGGGGAAGTACAAATTTCAAATGGAATTAGTGTATTAATCAACTCTATTTGAACCTCACCCTCCCTCTGTGGAAGATTCATGTTGACTCTTTCTCAGAGGGTGTATGAAATTCAAATGGAGCTGCTTAATGTGTTTATTCCATTTGAAAGTCATACTCCCCCTGTGCAAGATATTTTTCCACAGGGGTAGTGTGGATTTTAGATGGAATAGCCATTTATATGTGCTCACAAAGTGGTTGTGTAAAATGCAAGCAAGAAGTTAATGTGACACATTTTTAAGCAATGTTTTATATGCGATTTATTTCAGGCATTATCCGATTCAGAAGTCCAAGAAGGCAGTTCCATCACGCTCAAGTGCGCAGTAGAAGGAACGCCGCCACCAACAGTGACATGGTTCAGGGAAGGTGTTAAAATAGAATCCTCCTTAGACTTTCAAATTGAGTTCAAAAATGGTTACGCAACGTTGACCATACCGGAAGCCTTTGTGGATGATGCTGGTAAATTTACTTGCACCGCTACTAATGCTGCTGGAGCTAGGTCAGTCTCATGTCATCTCAGGGTTAAAGGTCAGTAGATTCTTTTTGCATTATTTGTTGTGTATGTGTAAATGAAATGGTGATAAATATGTTTTTTATAATGATCAGCTGTGCAGAAAGTTACCAATCTAAAATGTATTCCTGTGAAGTGGAACATAGTTTCAATGTTTTGGAAGGAAGTACATGATTTATTTGATATCTTCAAATTATTCAGGTTGCCTGATTTTATCAGAGAGCTCATTTTTTGGTGTTAGATAGAATCAGAGTACATATGGTTTGGTAATGAATGGTTGCAAATTTGCCCCAAAAGTTAAGCTAAAACTGACAAGCAGTGGCATAGTCAGGGGGCAAGGGGGTAGCTGCCCCCCTGTGAGAATCCTTGCCCCCTCTTGTCCCCCACCGTGAGAGGCCTTTTTGTAATTTTTAGCCCATTTTTGACCATTTTTTTATAAAAGTTTGCCCCCTGGAAATTTGCCCTGCCCCCTCTGAAATAGTCTTGGCTATGCCACTGCTGATAAGTACCTTAGCATGTCTGTAGATCATCATGGCATTGCATCAAAGAATTTCAAAATAATTTTGAAAAGTACTAAACCCACACTTTGTGTGTTGCTTTCAATTATGTCATATAGATCTGTGTAACTCATATGTGTTGTTTTCTATAAATTTACAGAATTACCAGTGGCTCAGACTAATGCTAAAAATGGCCTCGTAGCAGAGCATGAGGAAATGGGCTTTATTGATGCACCAGTTGCAGAACCAGGTCCACAAACAAAGCCTGAATTTGTCAAACGGCTACAACCCCAACGCTACGAGGAAGGCATGCGTGCCAGGTTTGAGTGCAGAGTTAGTGGCAAACCCGCTCCGTCTATTGTATGGCTTCGACATGGCATTCCTGCAGAAAGTGGATACAGGTTAGTTATGGTGTTATTCCAATTGAAATCCATACACCCCTATGGAAGGTAACCCCATTTGAAATTCACACTCCCTGTGTGGGAGATTAAGGTCATGTCTGTGGTGTATGGATTTCAACTGGGATACTCATTGTTGCTTTTTTCTCCTTTGGTTCAAAATTTTCCAGTTATTGCTGCAAAGTTACTGTAAAATGGTTATTTTCACTTGTGTAATTTTTCACGCTTTCCTAAGTGTGATCTACTTTGCTTGTTCTTAAATTTGTGATTTTGAGTTTTCTTACCGAGTCCTATAGATAAAAGAATATATTTGCGCATTTTTATTTTCACAGCAGCTGTATTGAGCGCAAAAATGAATGTCCCAGGAAAATTGCCACATGCCAGTTTTTGTTAATTTTTAGTCAATTTTGGTGGGCTTCAATTTATGAAATAGGATGCCAATTTATACTTTGCATTGTCTGACTATACTATGATCAGCTCTTAATAGGCGAGAATTATATGGTTTTTGTTACTGCGCGAGTCAATAAAGTTCCAAATTATGCCTGCGTAAATTCACAAAAGTGCACGTCAGATACGCAATGCACAGTTCGCGTAGGTGCTGCGCCCAGCTGTGTACAGCCATTCTATATCAATCCACGATGTTATGAGTCCCACCTATTTACATTAGATAATCATCTAATTTGTTCCATTATTTTTTTTCCAAAGGTTTGTGACAAGATACGACATTATGTCTGGTACCGCAGTCTTTGAAATCACAATGCTTCTACAAGATGACTTGGGTGAATACACATGCGTTGCTCAAAACAAAGTTGGGCAGGATACATGTGTTGCTTCTCTACTCCCTGCAGGTAAGCTTAACCCCATGAGAACTACCTGCCAATTGGCCAAAATGAATATTGTGTCCAATTTTAACCAATCAAGGAGGGTATTAATAAGATCATCTGCAAATGCAAGTTTGAACAAGTTTAAAGCCTGTATGGTCATAATCGGCAATTGAAATGAGCATTTCAAGTTATCAACCAATCAGAAATGTTGTTAGATGACCAGTAGTGTCCAGGGGGTTAAGGCAACATTTTATTGAAGTTACCAAAAAACTTGATATTCTGTATTCCATATTCTATCTAATATAATTAAAGCCCTCCTCAAATAAACACCCCACCATATTTTTTCCACCAAACTGTTCCATAAATGCCATCAAAATACAATACAGTACCTGTATTTTCAAACATCCATGGATATTCATGGGTACGGCCAGTGTTTATAGCATGGACGAAAAAGATAACAGACTGCGAGACAAGCGAGGGCCGATTGTTCCATGAAATGCGACAGGGAAAACTGCTACGCACTTACCGTGTATTTTTACGTTCTATCGCGTAATCGTGAAGGCATGCAATGCTCTATCGCATATATGCGAAGACACGCAATGCTGGTGTGATTGTTAGACATTGCACAATAGAACAATTGGCCCTCATGAATATGCGAGAATTCACAGCATACAAAACATGGGGACTCATGGTAAAACATGGTAATTGCGAATGGTCTGTATTAGTCTGTAGTTTTTAGTATGTGTAGAAATTCCTTATTGTTTTTGGAGCACCGCAGTACTGCCAGACGGCACTAGCAAAATTTCTAACGGGAATTACCATTGTAAAAAGACCTTTAATTAACACCTCTTTAACACCTAATTTGAGGGAATATGATATGTTTTTGTAAAATTAGAGGTGAACAAATTTGGCCAAACTTTTATAAATTCCCTGTCAAAAGTTAATTTTGTCTGTTTTCTCAACTTTCAGCCCAATTTGACCATTGGATGCGAGAGAAAAGAGAAGCAGATGCAGCGACTCGTGCCCGTGAACAAAAGAACGTCATCAATCGTCAGCTTGATGATGTCTTCAAGTCGGAAGGTCAAGTCACTCCCAGTATACAGAGAGAAAGAGGCAGAACTGCCAGTTATGGTAGTGATCATGAACCAGTCTACTATGACCCAGAAGAGGTAACCTTTGACCTTTTGACCTATAATATGAATTTATTTGAGACTTACTGTAATTATTGTATTCTACATTTTCAAGCATAATGCCTCTTTAAATTAAGAAAGTGAAAGTTGCGTATTTCAAAAAGGAGACTTTTTTTTAAAGATTTTTTAGCACCTGAAATTAGATCAAACTTACATAGGTAAAGCACTTGTTTAAATAGGTTATGATCCCTAACATCGACACATTTGACACAAATTTAGGCATGTAATAGTAATGAGTAGCTAACTATGCACATTGATTATTATAAGAAAACATGGATTTGTACTAGAATTTGGCTCCAAAATGACCCATATTTATAGTAATTTACTATAAGTTACAGCTATGATTAAGTTATTCAAACCATATAGCTTAATGTAAGTTTACATTAGATGTCATTTCTTGCTTTTTGGAATGTGTTTCTGGATATTTATTTCTGCTTTTACAAACTGCCTGTAAGCATGATGAATGCATACCCTGCACAGAATTATGTATCTAATGTATTATCTTTGTCATTGGTACTGGGCTATTCCAGTTGAGATCCATACACCCCCTGTAGACATGACCTTAATCTTCCACACAGGGAGTGTAAATTTCAAATGGAGTTACCCGACTCCATTTGAAATCTACACTTCCTGTGTGTGAGATTAAGGTCATGTCTTCATAGGGGGGGGGGGGTTATGGATCTCAACTGGAACAGCCCAGTACCATCGATTATAAATATGATCATTTGAATGATTGTAAGATATTAAAAAGTGTTTCTATATCTTGTTTCACCCAATTAATCTTTGCATTCTCAAAAGCCTGTGTTTTATTATATTTTCCTTCCTACCATATTGGAAATGCATGGTATGAGTATCACTTAAATCTTCACTTGATCCCAAGTCCAGAAATTCTATCACAGAATAGAGAGATTTTATTTACCTCCTTAATAATCACACTCTTGATTGATAATGCACCAAATTACCATTGATTTGTGAAACTATTTGTATGATCACTGCATCAAGAGCACACACTGCATGCAAATCTGAGGTTTTATTGAGTAAAATTATGCCTTAAGGTGGTACGAAAGGCAAAATCAAGTTGCTCTGATTGAGATTAAAATAGACTTGTTGCAGAGAGATATGCAAAATAATCTTAATTCCAAAATTTGAGCCAAATCGGACAAACGGTTTTTGAGATATTGCTGTTGAAAGATTCTTTGTATTCTATTGTTTTTGCCAATATATTGATGAAGTTAATGAGGAAAATTGGCAAAATGTGCTCATTAATATTAATTTTTGCCAATATTTTGCCAATATTTTATGAATACTACTTTTACCTTTAAGAATTTTGACCTGAAACTTTGCCAATGTGTCTCTATGACCTAAACCTTTAACATGTGATTTTCCGCCCATCTAATTTGCATATTTGCATAATTAATTAGCTTTAAGTATAATGCTAATTAATTATGCAAATATGCAAATTAGATGGGCGGAAAATCACATGTTAATGTTTTAGGCCATAGAAACACATTGGCAAAGTTTCATGTCAAAATCATATAAAATAAAAGTAGTATGAAGGTTTATTCATAAGATATTGGTATAATATTGGCAAACATGAATATTCATGAGCACATTATGCCAATTTTCCTCATTAACTTCATCAATATATTGGCAAAAACAATAGAATACAAAGAAACTAAAAACATGTATATCTTGACAACCGTATGTCCGATTTCCTTCAAACAAAAACTATTTTGCTCAGTGTATTTAGCTTATCTTATTCAATCTATTCAAATGGTTCTAAATTCAGTTTCTGTTTTCCAGAAACATCGTTTCGAACCCCCTTAATACCGGTACATTCATATAGACTAACTGCGTGGACTGCTTAGAGCACAGAAGTGTTCTTCCTTTGTTTAACCTCAGCAGGTAACCTTTTTGTGCACCAAGTAGCCCATGCAGTTTTCCTTTTTCTGTGCTTCAAGCAAAATAGCAAAATAAATTGTTAAAGGATGATTAGGTAGTCTGAAATATGTTGATTGCCAATCAAGAGTGTGACAAACTTTAAATAATTTCTTTAAAATAAATTCCAAAGTCACTCCTTTATTTACAGCATGCATTTCCTTAATTTTGTTCTCTTGCCCTCTTAACCATGCCCTTGCATTCCCAGTTTTTCCAAGTTTCCCCATTTGAGAGAAGGCTTATGAAGGAAGTTTCATATCGGCAACAGAAGTCACCGTTTCTAAGCCTACCACAAGAGATTACAGTTGAGGTATTTTTGTGACACTGTGTGATACATGTGTTGTGCGTGATGCGTGGTGACTGTACATATCATCATATTATCATTTGGAGCTGTGGGGTGATAGTAGATACGTCATGATCATCATTCTTTGTACATTTTACTTAACATACCAGTAGATAATACTATCAGTAATTTCTGTAGTAAGCAACATTTGACCCCAGTGTTTAAAACCAAGTTAAATTTGACCCCAGTGTCTAAAACCAAGTTAAATTTACCCCAGTGTCTTAAACCAAGTTATATAGAGCATAATGTGTTGAACAAACTCACATTGTCCATTCCATGGGGACATTAATAAATATCAAGATACATCATAAATTGATGATTCTTGTAATGTCCTTAGGTCAGCTGATAAGCTTACATAATCAACTACCTTTATCTACATAGTTCATTGAGATCCAAAATCATCATATTACTGTATCTTCCATTTGATGACCAAAAAACTTCAATTTCCCTTGTGGGTCTAATAAAATATTACTTGACTTGACTTAAGAGATGTAAAATGAGCATTTATTGCGTTTCGACAGTATTTTTTGTGGGACATGAGAGCACCTCGGACCTATCAAATTGCATTCTGAATACGAAGCATGTCTTTCTGATATCAAATAATTTGCATTTTTGAAAATCACAATATAATACAAATTTTATGACAAATTATAACAATTTGATATTTTTCAAATTTTTGATATATAACAGTCCTCAAAGTAAATTATATAAATCTAATGATATATTCTTAAAGTGTATGTATGTAGGAGGAAAAAGCCGACGGTCAATTGAAAATTTTGACCTTTCATATTGAAGATATGGATTTTTTTTCCAAAAGACCTAATTTTTTTCGGTGTTTTGGGAAAAAAATCCATATCTTCAATACGAAAGATCAAAATTTTCAATTGATTGTCGGCTTTTCATCCCACCTACATACACTTGAAGTATAAATCATCAGATTTATAAAGTTTACTTCAAGTACTGTTAAATATCAAAATATCAATTTTATGATTTGCCATAAAATGTGTATTAAATTGCTAATTTCAAAAATCAAAATTATTTGATATCAGAATGACATTCTTCGTATTCAGAATGCAATTCGATATGTCTGATGTGCTCTGATGTCCCAAAATAAATACTGTTCAACCGCTCATACCCCCGCCCTTAAACCATGTCTACCAAATTTTAATCAGAATTCTGTTATCTAGTAATTGTCAGAAATGTAAGAGGAATTTTGATCATGACTATAGTAGTGTATCACCATAGCCACCATTTTTTCACTTTCAGAGGTAGAGTCTTGTCATCTTCTGTAGCCTGTCTTGGAGGAGTAGCAGCCTTACTGATAGAGCATGCCATGCATGATTACCAGTGTACTAACCCATAACTATAACATGCATTGGGCTATTCTATTTAAAATCCACACTGCCCCTGTGGAAGATTTAGCTAAAGTCTTCTACAAAGGGAGTATATGTTTCGAAACAAATAGACAATTGGGTAACTTCCATTTGAAATACTCACTCTAGTTGTGGAAGATATAGGTATAGATATAGATTCAGGGGGAGTATGGGTTTCAAAAAGATTAACTCTGACCAATTACATTTGAAAAAGTTACTCCCCTTGTGGAAGATATTTCCAAAATCTTCCACAGGGGGAGTGTGGATTTTTAAATGGAATGGCCCAATTTACTAAGAGAGCATTGATACTCCAGGTTTTAATAATTGGAAGCATGATTTCACCCATCATCTTAAAATTAGCACTATTTTCAATAAGTAGGGCTAAATTAAAAGAGTACACTACCAAGGCTAGTTAAGATTTGCATTTATGTGAACGTGTATGATTTAGGTTAAGGCTGTAGAACAGAGTTTCATTTAGTACCTGATCACTTTTTAGGTCACAACAAAAGAGACAGATCCTTTCTGGTTAAACTATCCATGAGCTTACTCCTGTCCCGGGGTACTCACATAGTAAAGGCATACGGGGATGTGCCGCCCAAATGGGTAGATTTTCCACGAAAAATCCTTAGACATGGGTCTATGTTTTGAAGAAAAAAATCCTTAAACATGGGTCTCCTTTTAAAATTTTCCACAAAAGTCCCATTTGCGAGCATAGTGAGCAAAAAAATAGGTGTTTTTTATGCCTTTTTGGTCCTTATTTGATGAAATCCTTAGATATGGGTCCCAATTTTCAGAAAATCCTTAGATATGGGTCCCTATTTTCAGGTAAAATTACCCTTGGGACGCCGGTGTGGGTCAGGTGTTAGGTGTATAAAAGGAGTGTCAAAACTTGAATGAATTAATTTAATATTAACAATAATATTTAAGTTTTGGGATGGGATCTTCTTGAACACCATAAATCCTGTAGTCCTGGCAGCCTCCCCTACAACTGTGAGGGCAGGGCAGGGCAACAAGTTGGGCCCCTCTGACTAAACCACCTTTGGACTGTTTGGGTTGACCCTAAAAATCTTGTCACCAGATGACATAAATATGGAAAGACCTGTCTCTTTCATAATGCACATCACTATCAATTCTAGATACACACTAGCAGTCTACCTAGAATAGATTACACCATCGGTATCATCATCGCACTTGTAACAGAAAATGTTTTTAAAATGTAAATTAGTTACACAATTTGATAATTATAGATGTATGATATTATAGTTGTTATAAAATGCATTAAATCATTTTAGAAATATTTACAGAAATAGAGATAAACCTCGCATAAGAATATTGCTAATATTTTAAAGCTCTCGTAAAATTATGATTTTGGAAGTGTTATTGTGGAACTATTATTGTGGTGTTTGATATTGTTAAAACTCTGTGACATGGTCATGCAAAATGAGTAATTTTTCCAAACAAAGTCAATATTTTATTTTATTTAAAATTCTTGTCTATTGAATATTTCTTATATATTTAAAACCCCATTGAATTGAGCTTACTGCTGTACATTTACATATTGAAAATGATCAAAAAGACCATAATGATTTTTCAAAATGAAGTTTGTCGGAAAGAAAGCTCAGGCAAACTAATATATTATAAATTGAGAAGGGAAATATCAGAATCAGTGTGTGTCTAACACCAACACACAAGATTTTTTTTTTCAGATTTTCACATGTTTTGATATGTATTGAATCATACCCTTCTGGGATGATACAATTAGACCATTTTTTAAAATCTAATACGAAATAAATTTCACCAACAAATACCTCATTCTGCTCTCATGTCACCATGAGCCATTTTGGGCTATTCCGTTTAAAGTCCACACTCCACCTGTGGAAGATTTTGGAAATATCTTCTATAGGGGGAGTACGAATTTCAAATGGAATGAACACATTTGGCTGCTCCATTTGAATTTCATACACCCTCTGAGAAAGATTCAACTTTAATCTTCCACAGAGGGAGGGTAGTTTCAAATAGAGTTGGTTAATGTGCTAATTCCATTTGAAGTTAACATTCCCCCTGTGGAAAATATTTCCAAAATCCTCCACAGGGGGAGTGTGGATTTTAACTGGAATCAATAGCCCATTGATGTGGGTTTCATGTCATCATAACAGGTTGATTCTGATAGTATTCACAAGAGTAGCCAATAACACCATATATTATTAACCCCCACCACATTTGAATTCTAGGATGGTGTGGTAATTTCACCCTTTGAACGGCGTCTAGCGCAAGAAGTGACACACCGACATAAATCAGAGAGACCTGTTGCTGCGCCGCCTCCGGAACCGGTATACATCTTTCATCTGATCTCATTGGCATGCTGTAGTCATTCTGCATGACTGGGGATTTCATACATAAAATGTTTTATTTTCAGTGATTTTTATTAGTTAAGAAAGGAGAGAAAACATAGTTTTATATGCATGCAAACAAGTTTGATATTGATAAGATTTTTTTCAAACCGTAATTTTTATAAATATACTATCCCTTTCCCATGTGAAACACCATATTCAAATATGTAATTGAGATACAGGCAAATATATTGAGGAAAAACATATGTGAAGTTATTGGGCAGGAAAAACCTCCTATGTACTTGTGGCCCTTGAACATGTTTAAAATAAAACTGCTAAGAGTTTAGATCAAAACTGTTTATTTAATACCATTTTATGTGACCTGCTTTTACAAAATGACCACAAAATTGACAAAAAAACTTTCTCAGTGAGATAATTCTAGATTGGAATTCCTTATGTTTATAAGCTTAAAAGTCTTAATCATCATGTAATGGTTGCTCCTTAATTTAGTTGTCAAAAGGCAACATTTTCTCTAGAATTTCCTATGTCAGGGCCCAATAACTTGATGCTCATTTTGTGGCAGCAAGTCACATATGTACAAAGAATTGTCACCCCCACCCAGTTTAGTGTCAGACTATTGCATGTTAAAAATATGTTTAATTCCTATCATGTACTAATTGAATTGGTTAATGTTGAATGGGGGTAACAACATCACACCTATTTCCTTTATTTTCTAGGAGTATAAAGTGTCAACATTTGAGTCTCGTCTTGAGAGCGAGATCCAATCCAGACAGGGACGAGGTCCTCCTCTACGGGCGGACCCATCGGTGGGTGATATACACATTATAGAGGTTGTCACACCTCGCCATCTTAGCAGTACCAAATATATGACCAATTGCTGTAATTTGAATGTATTCCAGCTGCAATTAGTGTTTCTGAAGCTTTTATTTTAAAAATATGTTTTAATGATGATATAGCTACAAATTTGACCTTCAACTTCAGTTTCTGTGGAACAAAAGTTAACTCTCTTCACGCGGGTGTCGACTGCAGACGACAAGTTTCAAAATTTTTGTAAAAATTCAAAAATTTCAGAAATGTAAATTTTCATGACCATATTTGGAATCGGCGTGAAAAATGCATTAAGATGAGTACAAACAAGCCTATTATTGGTTCAGTGGTTTTTGAGATAGGTCGTGATATTTTAAGAAAATATCTCAAAACTTGGGACTTCTTATGTTGAAGCCTATGGTTAGCATGCAAAGCATTAACATTCTCCCAGTTATTGCATTCTTTGAAACAAAATCTTCCTCCAAGCATATTGAAAACATCATATCAGGATATTTTATTGCTGTTAATTTTTTTTATGATGCTAGGTGTTCTGATTCATGGTTCAACAGCTACATATCAAGAAAAATGGGGCAAAAGTTTAAAGTTAACAAAATATAAGTTAAAAAATGAAAATCTTGTAAAGGTTTCTCGCTATGCAGTGGACACATTTTAGTAGCTACACCGGGCTGCTAAATGAAAGATTCTCTGTAAAAGCTTTAATATTTACATTACCTATATGTACTGCTAAGATAGTGAACATGTGATGTCACAGTGACAACCTTTATTAGCTTGACGTGATGAAGATGAATGTTAACTCCGACCATGTCTCCATCTTGGCCTATTCCAGTTGAAATCCATACACCCCAAGGAAAACATGACCTTAATCTTCTGCATAAGGAATGTGAATTTCAAATGGGGTTACCTGAATAGGTGACACCATTTGAAATCTATACCCCCTGTGTGAGAGATTAAGGTCATGACTTCTATAGGGAGTGTATGGATTTGAACTGGAATGGCCCATTGTGTGTAAACATTTTACTGCAATACTTTAATTGTCCTGTTTACATAATTGGTCATGTTATGGCATGATTGCAGTTGTCAACATTGTCTACTTTGAATTGCATGAATTATGTCATACCTTCGTTTTACATGTAAATGTCTGTAATGCATTGTTACATTGAAGTTGAAGGATTTGGTATCCTAAATCATTTAATGAGACCAAGAATGTCAAATCTGGAAAACAAGCAATAGCTTGGACCTTAGACATGAGACTTGTTTCAAATGATTATATCTCGCATAAAGCAGCTATTAAAGGCTTAATGTACGATTTCCTTCAAATTTTAAATTTGTCATTATGTTTTCTATTAATTTTGAGCTGAAATAACGAGGTAAAGTGAAAGAAACACTGCTTGTTATTTTGGCCGTTTAACACGCAGTTCTATGGGAGGACATAAAGTCATAATTCTTTGAATAATTCTTTGAATTATGACTTTATGTCGAACTTTGCTCTGTTTACCTACAAACACAAGAAATTTGGCTGATTCCATTTAGGTGCAAGTTGTGACATGTGTAACTGTAAACATTACAAATATGCCAAAAAATCAGGTTTGAAAAAAATGAACCAAATTCATATTATAAGATCGTACATTATGACTTTAAAACTTTTGTGGCTTTGACCTTCTTGAGTGCCATTAAGTGGTCATCAAATGTGTGATTTCAGTTTCCATTTTGTCTTAAAATAACCCTAACATTGTTATTTGTATACATAGGACCATTACCATGTAGCCCTTCTGAATGTTAAAAATAACCCTAACAATTTTATTTGTCTATGTAGGACCATCGCCATGTAACCTGTCTGAATATGCAATGTTTTGTGACATTCGTATAGTGAAGGATCGCTCTGTAAAACTCATTCTGTATTTCCTCGAATAGTCGCCCCCTTCAAATAAAAGCCCAACCCACCACATTTTTCAACCAAGATGTTTCAAAAATGATGATATTTCCATGCTATCTTGTGTAGTATTAAGCTTACCAAGGTGCATACATGTTGTCGGTAGTTGGCGAAAATCTTATTGGAAACCCGAAAATGAACCTGAAGTCATCGTTCCTAAATTCATAGTTCGTCATTTCAGTGTGAGTTTAAGCTTACCTAATGATTTTAACATGAATTATCATTCTAAAAATGTCCTTTAAATTAATAAATGCCCTTCTTTTTGAAAATGCAACGCCCCCTGGGGCAACTATTCAAGGAAAAACGGTAATCAGATTGTGGATCATTAGATACTTGAATCAATTGATCCAATTTACATTGATTGCATGTGGTACAATTTTGTTTTGTGCAATCTACTGTCAGCATCCCTCATGTCGATATGAAATAACAAACTTCCATTGTTTTGTCTTTCTTGTGTATATTACACCTAATGTTCTTATTCCAAAAAAAAAAGGATTTTGCTTGCATCTTGTTTTGAAATAGTTTCATAATAAATTTTCTATAATTTTCAATAATCTATTACAATGATTTTTTTTGTACCATTACTACAGACTTTTGATGTTCCGCCTTTGAATCCCAACTGCTTCAGTCACCATTGCCAACGACAGCAGACACACAGACAGAGACAGAAACTGAGATGTCTGGAATGGACACAGACACAGAAAGACCCGGAGGTGCAGGAGCACCAACCTTCAGCAAACAATTGAAGAACTTCAGAGTACCTGAAGGACAGAATATCACACTTAGCGCTAGAGTCAATTGCGCGACTAGACCAAAAGTAAGATTTTTTAGTAGGGAATAAACAATATGAATTTTTGGTTTTACTATCCTCTACCATACCATGTGGTAGACGACAGACAGGTGTAATATTTTCAGTAACAGGTCTAATATTCTAATACCAAAATCTCAGTTTTGATGAATTAAAATGGGGGATGAGGCTGTTGATCGGGTCACAGACCTTTAATACATTTTAATAGGTAATTTCGAATTCAAGTGCATCTTCCATAATATTTACAAATTCTCCAACCAAATTCCTGGACATTTTCTTTTCAGATAAAATGGTACAAAGATGGTTGCCCTCTCGAACAGTCCACCAGATATGACACACGTTTCACTGAGGGCATGTGCTCCTTGCACATTGCCCTGATCCTCCCTGAGGACACAGGAGCATTCACATGTTTTGCTTCTAGTCCAAAAGGAAAGGCTGTTACTACCGGAAGAATACTTGTAATGAGAGTGAAAGGATCCCAAGAACCAGAACACATGAAAGGAGTTATGAAGCACAGAGTTCATGCCAGTAAGTAGTAATCATACTCTGCTTCTACAGAAATATTAATCCAGTGAAGTAGGTTTGTTTTTTGACAGATCATAAAAAGATTAAGTAGCTTTAGTTAATGATAGTCCCATAGAGTTGTGTATAAAATTGAGGAGCGATTACTGAATAGGTTGCAACTTATTATAAGACTGCCCTACCCCAACCCTAAATCCTAACTCTAAACTTTGTAAACGAGGACTGGACTCGAGTCTAGCAAGTTGCACCCTATTCAGTAATTGTATTGATGTCAAAACTTCACAGGAGCGACTCGTCTCTTTGCGACAGATATAATGGTTGAAATCCAATAATAGGCTGACCATCAAGTTCTTCTTCAAGTTACTGAGATTTTGTTTAGAATGTGCATGTATGAAACCACTCCATTCATGCCGCCACTTATATACTTTGGTCGACTCGTAATAGGCAAAAATTATTTGGTTTTTAATTACTGAGCAATTAAAGTCCCAACTGGCATAAATTCATAATTATGGAAAGTGTCCTTTCCATTTGTATTGTGGCCAACATGTATACACTATTCTGTTTCAGTCCACAACATTATGAGTCTCATTTATTACAAGTTGTATGGACGAGTAGAGGCTATCATACAATGGATTTGGATCTATATGCTATACCTCCATGCAATATGTTGATTGTTTATATGATGGGTACCCTATAGAATGCTGTTGTTTATACATTAGGTCTCAAGCATGACAATCTCTAAGTCAAAGTTCTTTAACCCCAATGCTTCTACACTCAAAGAATGACCTTTGGATTTGTTAGGTACAAAACCTATGTTCCACAACTTGAAGTCAAAATTTGAGCTTTGCTTGCTTAATGTAGGTCATTGACTTGTGTCACTAGGGATGAGATCATTATAGCTCAAAGTGATATGTGACCTGATTCCAGCAATGATGTCCATGACAGGTGTGGACGATGGCACTATTCTCTAAATCAAATATTATGTTTAGAGAATCAGCCTTAGGTACTTTATACAAAACAATCCAAATTTAAAGTAGCGTTCTTTCCCATGATAGAAGGTAAATTGGAGTGATACTATGTGAATATGGTGTGTCCTGCTTGAAGAAGCCCGAGCGAGTGTTTGTTACAGTTTTTTTGTCTCGTAATCATGGAGACCACTTGGACCGATCTAGAAATTTCCTGGATGGAATTTGAGATTTCTGTTGATGTTAATCAAGTATCTGTTGTTTGCCCAACCAGAGAGGGACAAGCATACTCTGTACCAGACCATGGACCTGTGCACAGTGAAACCACAGAGAAGCATTATAGACCATCCTTCAAAGATGTGCCCAGCGATATGACCATCAAGGAAGGGAAAATTGCACGTCTGGTCTGTCGTGTCAGAGGTCGCGCTCCACCAGATCTACTCTGGTATAGGAATGATACCATTGTGAGGAATGATCACAATCATAGGGTAAGTGGTTGCCAAGGAAATATTTTGTAATATCATGCTAGAAAGTACCATTTTTGGTAGTTTAATTTCTTAGTAAATGTCCAGATATTCTTCACATTTGCATGAAATAAATGTGATTATGACCTTTGATTGTTTTGACCTTTGCCCCTTGACCTTTATTGCTCTTGACAGAATTTGTAACACAATTTATTTTATATAAAATTGCTTCGCAGTTGGTTATTTATGAAGACGGTTTGAACTTTCTGATCTCTGATCTCATACTGCCAACAAAAAGATGTAGGTGTTATCATGACCTTTGTTATGACCTTTGACTCGTTGACCTTTATTGCACTTAACAGAATTTGTAATATAATTCATTTTGAATAAACTTTCTTTGCAGTTGGTGATAAATGAAGGTGGTATGCACTCTCTCATCATTACAAACACCCAACCACAAGACGCTGGTGTATACACATGCGTTGCTCAAAACAGAGCTGGAAAAGCCAAAATGAAGTGCAATATAACTGTGGAGCGTAAGTACATGTTTTGTCTTTTTTTCCCCAAATATATTTAATCTATGGGTGAGATTTTTTTCTGATTTCAGGATTATTATTGTGTCTTCTGTCCCATAAAGGAAAAAAAGTTGATTTAAAGATTTTAAAACTACATATTAGGATTTTTGTATGAATGTAATTACACCCAGTAAATCAATATTCTAATACTACTGTGTATTATATCTCAAGAAATGAGCCTCTCTGCTTCGAAACAATGGTAGCTAACCCTAACATGAAAAAAAGTCACAAAAAGCTATAACAGCAAAAAACTGCAAGCACAAGTATTCCATGTGATACTATGGTCACGAATAGCTTGGCCGGAGTTCCCCTGTGGCAAGGTATGGCCGCCCGCGTGTCTAGCACCCAAGATGTCGGGGTTCAAACCGCCCTTGAGAAAATGAAAATTCTCTTCATCTTCTTCCTTCCTTCCTTCCTTCCTTCTTTCCTTCCCTCTGCCAAAAAGCTTCAGCGGAGTTGGGGTTAAGAGTCATTTAATCAAATATAACTATGCCTACCTGCCCAATTTTTGAACTTCTTCATTTGGTTTCAATTTGCAATTTTGAGTTTTCCTACATGTATCTATACAAAAAGAACAATTTCTCACATTTTTATTTTCACAGCTGTGTTGAGCATGAAAGCGTGAAAATGTTCCGCACAAAAATCAACTTTTACAGTATTCTATTTAAATAAATGTTGGTATTTATACAGTGCCTTTCATGTGTATCAAAGTGCTTTACATTTATTCCACTGATGTTAGAATATGTCAGCTGCCATACAAAGCCCAAGGCATGCTCATACCTTTGGGCGATGCTCAATGGACAATATTTATAACAGCTCCCCATTTTACCCCTGGGTAGAGAGAGGCAAGTGAGGTAAAGCACCTTGCCCAAGTGCACAATATGATGGCACAATCGGGGCTCGAACCTGCAATCCACCGACTGCAAGGCAGAGCTTGTACCGCAGCTCTAACGTGCCCCCAAAGTAAACTACAAGTAAACTAATTTTACGGATGATTTGATCTAAAATTTAAAAGTAACAAATTCATACTATAATTTGTTACCCACAGCCAAGGCGCAATTAGAAGCACCATCCTTTATTGATCGCATTGAAAATTTGACTGTCAACCAAGGCGAGCCGATTGTATTGACCTGTAAGGTCAGTGGTAAACCTATCCCAGAAGTCAGCTGGCAAAAAGATGGCCGACACCTCATCCCGAGTTCAGGAAGATACACGTAAGATATGCCAAATTTATTTATTTATTGACTTTGAGGTGAATTATAAAATGATGTCATTGATATCCCCCTGGCTTTTAAGCCATAAAGGTAGATCCTGCATTCTGTGTGTAAATATAGCTGTAGGAGTGTGTGTGTCTTCCATTTTAGTTAGATCTTCTTGTTTTTCAATATTTGGAAATTGCACGAAGTACAGCAATCTAACTTGCTAGGAGTAGCAGGGCCAGAGGCCTGATAATATTTTCAGCACAAAAAATGCTAATCAAGTAGCAAATTTGCATATTTTTTCCCTGAAAGCTGTATTACAATTTGCTAGTGGGATTTGCAAGTTTTACTTTTACATTTTTGGGGGATGGATTTTCATGCTGTTTGGTTTAGATTTTGGTGTCAATTAAAAATATTCAAAGAAGGCATGCTTCTAAAAATTTCGTTTTTTTAAACCAAAATGTGTGATATTTTTAACAGAAATAATTTCAAAGTACAGAAAATTTAGTATCATTTGGATCTCTTTTTTGTCAAATTGGTTATCATTTTCAGGGTTAGTTTCCGGTATCCTAGCAACACATCCCTGCCCTAATCAAAACCGAATTACTAAATTACTCTAAAACTTTTGATTTACTTTTTTATTTTAACAGCATGGACCACAGCTTGGATGGTCTTTGTAATATGTATATAGAACAATCAAACAGAGACGATGCTGCATGGTATACATGTACAGCATTCAATGCTGCTGGCAGAGTAGCATGCAGAGCAAAGGTCCAAGTCATTGGTAAGTAGTCGGCTAAATGTGATCTAACTCAGGGTCTAACTTGAAAAGAAAATGATTCAAATTTAGTCAAAAATGTAATCTGTTCAATTTGGTTAACTTGAACATAAAATGATTCACATATAGTTAGAAATGTAGTCTGCTAAGTGTGGTCTAACTTGAAGACAAAATGATTCAAATTTGGTCAGAAATGTATTCTGTCTAATTTGGTTAACTTGAACATAAAACGATTCACATGTAATCAGAAAGGTAGTAGGCCTATGCTAACTTGAAGATGAAATAATGCACATGAAGTTGGAAATTTGAGAAATATTGGTTGTTTGCTATGAAAAAAAACCCAGAATGATGATTATTTTGTTCATTTAAGGGCTGGGGTATGAACATTTGGACAGTATTTATTTTGGGACATTAGAGCACATCAGACATATCGAATTGCATTCTGAATACGAAGAATGTCCTTCTGATATCAAATAATTTTGATTTTTTGAAATTCGCATTTTAATACACATTTTATGGCAAATCATTAAAATTGATATTTTTGATATTTAACAGTACTCAAGTAAACTTTACAAATCTGATGATTTATACTTAAAGTGTATGTAGGTGGGATGAAAAGCCGACGATCAAATGAAAATTTTGACCTTTCGTATTGGAGATATGGATTTTTTTTCCCAAAACACCAAAAAAAATAGGTCTTTTTGGGAAAATAATCCATATCTTCAATATGAAAGGTCAAAATTTTCAATTGACCGTCGGCTTTTCCTCCCAGCTACATACACTTTAAGAATATATCATTAGATTTATATAATTTACTTCGAGGACTGTTATATATCAAAAATGTGAAAAATATTAAATTTTTATAATTTGTCATAAAATTTGTATTATATTGTGATTTTCAAAAAATGAAAATTATTTGATATCAGAAAGACATGCTTCAGTATTCAGAATGCAATTCGATAGGTCTGAGGTGCTCTCATGTCCTCAAAAAATACTGTCGTAAACGCAATAAACGCTCATTCTAGATCCCAATTAAGATTTTGCTGAAATTTGCATCAAATTTGGGACTTTTTATGGTTGGTATGTTTATTTTTTCCAAAAAAAGGTTTAGGCCATAAAAAAAAAATTCTGGTGACATATGACCTATTTCACTTGATTTTGTCAGATTTTGCTCAAAACTTTTCTATCCATGAAAAAAGTTGTTATAACTTTGACATGTTCATCTTTACAGCCACAAGACGGCAACAGGAAACTGGTCCACCAATTGTCATTGGTGCAAGGAAGGCACCAAGAATGTAAGTTCACAATATTTTCATTCATTATCAGGATCATTCATTCATATTGGTACCATTCTGACAAGGTCTTGCATGTGATCTCAATTTGAGAATCATTATTCATGACCTCTCTAAAATTGTGGAGTATGAGTTTTGATACAACATATTTGAAGGTAATTTTATGAGAGTTCAAACATATTGAGGTTTTGATGTACCCTGGCAAATGGGATTGAGTCAAAATAAGTTCCATGACCTCTAATGACAAAGTTCCATGACCTCCATATAACAAGATTACCTCAAAGGTTAACCTCAAGTTGTAGAGTATGAGATTTTGTAACCATCATATGTAGAGGTTCATTTTATGAATGTTCAAGCATTGGGTTTAAGGAACTGTGTCCTGGCGCATAGGGTTATTTTAGATCACAGTGCCCACACAGGTCCATGTCATTATGGTTCACTTTTGTGTGACACTTTGTAGTGTGAAAAAAAATCATACGCAAGAAAACAGTTTTTTAGATAAACTGAGGAGGATGGAAGTTTATTCCATAATTTGTTTAGATTGACCATGTCCCATTTTTTAACACAGGACTGCATCTTATCTTGTTTTCTAGTACTTAGTCCAATTTGTTACCAAGATATTTTTTCCTTTATCAATATCGTCCAATATGTATAGAAATTTAAAATTGGATTAATTTTTTCACCAGGCATGCCAGCAGAGCACCGACAAGAACCCCAGTAGTACGCCCAAGCTATGTCCAAGCAGAGGCTTACTCCGATGATGAATCAGATGCCAAATCAAAATCAGAGGCCCCTCGCTTTATGGTCGCATTGAACAGCTCAAGCGCATCGAGGGTGAGAGGGCGACTTTGCTTGTCGAGTTGAACCAGCCGGAGATCCCAACATGAGGATTGATTGGTTGATCAATGGCAATGTCATTTCAACAGGTAAGACAAATGTAATGTGGTGGCACTAATAAATACATCATCAATGACATGTTACAGAGTATAGTTTGATCAGCTTGAATTGGCGGGAAATGTTAGGCTTTTACCACTACGCCGAAAAATAGACCCACGTTAAGAGTGATATTTCGGACCTGTCTGGTCTATATTGTGCGTGTTAAATAAATTAAAGATAAAGTATAGAACTTGAATAATAATTTGTGATACTTCTGGCGAGTTGTCACAAGACATTTCTTGAAATAAAATATATTGATATTAATCCGCGATGTTATATGGCCCGCCGATTACGAGCTGATTAAACTATAGATTCAGTTTTGACTAGTGCTCAGACATTGAAAGTCTTGCTGATAATTATTTAAAAAGTCTGATCATTTGCTTTCAAATGTGATGTAAATCCATTTCAATTTTGAAAATTCATTCCTTCTGTGAATGTACTTTGTCTACATTGCAAAAAGGCGCTTTATAAATCGCATTATGTTTATCTTACAGGTTCTCGTATCATGGCCAATTATGAGTTTGGTATCTGCACACTTGACATCAATGGTGTGTATCCAGAGGATTCTGGTACTGTGACATGTAGAGCCACTAATGTTAATGGCACTCAAGAAACATCTGGGAAACTGGTTTGTAGAGGTAGGCATTGCATTTTTTTGTTCTTCTTCAGGGTGTTGATGGTACCTGATGTTTAATGTAATTGATCCCATGTGACTTTGATATCAGAAGGACATTTCTCGTATTCAGAATGCAATTCGATATGTCTGGTGTGCTCTCATGTCCCACAAAAAATACAGTGCAAACGTTGTTATCCGATCCCTTAAGATAATTTGTAAGTTGTTATTTTGTTTTCATTGTACTCAAACAATAAGTATGGTACAAGGGTTACAACAAGGCCTAAAAAATTGTTTTATTGGCGTAACCCGACCAACCCTAAAAATAGGTGTGACCCCAGACTTTTTTTCTTAAATTGTTGCCAATTTTTTTAAATTTAACAAAATTGAAATTTAAAAAAAAATTCCAATTTATGCAATTTACAGCTTAAAATGTGTGTTTAAAAAATGCCAACCGACCTATCCTAATTTTTTTTTTTTTATGTTACACCAATCAAACAATTTTTTTTTAGACCTAACTCAAATTAACCAAAAGACTTCCCAAAGTATTAATCCATTTTTGATTACTCAATTGTTTTGTTACAGGAGGTAGAAGCCAATTAAGTAAGTAAATTAAAATATTGATATGCTGTGATAGCCAGCGTTGTGTGTCAGTACCAGCTATCCCATAATAATATGGGTCTCATCAGTCTCTGTCACAGACTAAGTCACTCACACTCTGCGCTTTTACCGTGAACACTATGCACAAAATATGATGACTTGTTCCATTTTTGCAGTCAAGATCAAATTGACAAAGTTGAAGGGCTTTGTTATTTATTCAATTAATGTCCCGTCTTATTTAGTGTGGATTGTCACTTGCATGTTTAGAATGATTTGGGATAACCAAAAAACAAATTTTTGATGATTAATGTCATATATTTTGATATTTTGAATCAAAATGGGAGAAACATGATTGATTAATATATATTATGACACGTTTAGGATTCCATTCATGAATAAAGAGCAAAGAATACCAACTTGATGTGGGGAAACAAGTAAAATACAGACTATACAGTAGGCAGAGGGGGACAAAAAACAACTAATGTAGGCACTGAAGTAGGTAAAGTTTGATAACCAAAAATTGCCAATTCCAAGGCCCACAGATGTGTTAAACCAGCAAAAACAACAGGGATCAATGGGAATACAAAAGTGCACTAGAACAAGTGATGTACATCACTGTACACATAAGCAGACATGCTAAACCAAACAACAAATGTAGGCACATATAAACAGTCAAAGTTCGATAGTCAAAAATGACCAATTCCAGAGCCCACAGAAGTGTATGGCAAACATACTGAAACAAGTGATGAAAATCGCTGTGCACATAAGCAGACAAAGTAAACCAAACAGAAAAAAAACCCTGATGTTTCAAACAAATAAACTGCTCTTCTTCAGGGACATACAACAAAATATAAATTCAAACAACAAAAACTACATGCTGCAGTTTAAAAAGTCAAGAACTGAAGGCAAGTTCAAATAGAACTCAGTAGCTAACAAGACAAACTGAGAGCAAAATAAGCTGTGTCTTAACTCAATGAAAGCTAGTTCACTAGTAGTAGTGAACTAGTGAACTAGCTTGCGAGTTAAGACATAGCTTATTTTGCTCTGAGCTTGTTGTCTCATTTGCTGCTGAGTTCTATTTGAACTTGCCTTTAGTTTTTGACTTTTATTTTTTTAAACTACAGCATATATTTTCGAATGTTTGTTTTTATATTTTGTTGTCTGTCCCTGAAGAAGAGCTGTTTATCTGCTCGAAACATCAGTTGTTTTTTGTCTGTTTGGTTTAGTTTGTCTGCTTCTGTGCACAGTGATTTTCATCACTTGTTCCAGTATAAGTTTGCCAGACACTTCTGTGGGCTCTGGAATTGGTCATTTTTGGCCATCGAAATTTGCCTGTTTTTGTGCCTACATTTGTTGTTTGGTTTATTGTGTCTGCTTATATGCACAGTGATGTTCATCACTTGTTTCCGTGCATATTAGTATTACCATTGATCCCAGTTGTTTTTGCTGGTTTAACATTTCTGTGGACCTTGGAATTGGGCATTTTTGGCTATCAAACTTTACCTACTTCTGTGTCTACATTAGTTGTATTTTGTCCCCCCTCTGTGTACCGTCAAGTCTGTATTTTAGTTGTTTCCCCACATCAAGTTGGTATACCCTGCTCTTTCCAGTTGTTCGTATATTCAAGGTATCCTCTTGTATCCTTGATGTGTTTTGTGTCCTCGTCCATTGGATTCAGTACCCACTTATTCCATTCATACATATTTTGTGCTTAGTGTGCAGCTTGTAGTGCACATCATAAAACAGTCAACAGCTATATAGGAAATAAATGAAAGACAACTTGCGGATTTCTGTTAGTATGCAACTTTTGTTGCATCCCTCCCCCCTTTTCATTCATTAATGATGCTGAAAATAACAGTGTTAAAGGAGTATTTCATGATCCTAGCATCTTCTTTTTATGACATTTTTCAGTGTTTATATCCTCGAAAAAAAGCTTATTTCCAAAATTTCAGTTGATTCCCATTTTGCGTTTGTGAGCTATGCATGATTTTGTGTATTACACAGCTCCATAGGCCACTGTGTTGTAATTTTGTTCTGGTATACAAGAAGTAATTCAAATTTGACCATATTTTTGTGAAACGAATTAGTTTGGAAGAAGTTTTTGTACATAAAACATGTAGCCAGAGGTTTGTAGTGGTATAAAACTTTTTTTTCAGAAAAAGGGGGGGGAGGGGGGTGATCACGAAATGCCCTTTGAAGCTGCCCATAGTAATTTCAGGATAGTACTTTCATAGTAGGTCTACTTTGTCAAATAATTACACAAATTGAGCTAAACCTCTCAGAAAGTCGTCTAGAAATAGCAAGTTGTCTATTACTGCAGTACTTGGATAGGATAGGTCCTAATTCTCTAGAGGTGTATACTTTTTGTGCGTGACTGCTCTCTAAATTACAAAGTCTTATTTTTAAATCTAAAAGACTTACTTTTAAATCTAACAGAGACTGTTATTAGTGACGAACCCTTTGGGATTTAAATTAAGTCTTTGTTAAGACTTAAAATTTTAAAACCACAAAAGACTTATAATATAAATCTCTTAGACTTGAAATTTAAATCTTTTCAGTTTTACCTTTAAATCTTTTCAAGATTTACTTATAAAAAAATCTTCTTGAGATTTAAAATTTGTAAAGGAGTTGGGATGCAGAAAAAACAACAACACAGACTCAAAATGTGCAATTTATTCAGGCAAACATTGATTTCTTTTATTGCAGCTCCATAATAAACACATTGAATGACATCCAAACATAATATCATAATACTAGTAATTGTGATATGTGTCAAATGCAGAAATTGAATCCTATGTGTATAATGCATAGGTAAGCTTATACAGCAGAAGCACAGACTACTACCTCAGCGATTGAAGATAATGTTCACATTTGCCCTTCGTGCACATGCACAACAATGTAAGCTTTCTCATGGAAGTTATAGTCACTGACATTGGCAATTACAGCATCTGGGATGCCATTCTGCAAAACAAATTCGTCCATATCACTTCATTCATTCGCTTGCCACCACACGAAATAGCAAAAGAAAGATGGCGGCTGAGCAGTCCAAGAAAACGTTTCGATTTGATCACGTGCACGCACCATCGCGTTGTGATTGGTTTACTGTTTAAGTCTTTCGAAAGATTTAAAAATAGAATTCCTTTTTCCGATCTCAAAGAAAATTTAAATCAAACCTCGCGTAAAATAAATCTTAAAGACTTAAAAATTTTCAAGTCTCAACTAAGATTTCAATTTTAAGTCTTTCTAATTTAGAGAGTGACTAGTCGTCCTGTGGAATAAGCCTTTTAACAGTAATGATGATAGTGTTAAACGGGATAGTCAAGTAGAGCTACAAGTTTCCTGTGATTGTCGATTTTAACAACCGAAGGAAATTAAATGATAATTTTTCTCATATACGACTTCAGCACAATATCCCAAAACTTGTTGTGGTGTAATTTCGTGTGCAGCGCCCTCTGATGTGATGTTTCGGCTTTACTCAAACCTGGTGTTGCCTTAGTAATGGAAGTGACAATATATCTTATAGTTCAAGCATAAGATTCTTTCTTGAGAGCAGTGACGTAGCCAGGAATTCCCACTCCAGTGGGGGAAGGAACGGGCAAAAATGCCTAACAGCTAAAAATAACCACAATCAGCATCCCATAAGTAGGGCAAAAGAGGAGGCAAGATATTCCATTGAGCAGCTCCCTCTGGCTATGCTACTGCTACTCCCCATTCCAGAAAAATACAGCAATAATTTTTTGGGATTACAAAAATATTATCCTTTTTTACCAAATGAAACATAGCTAGATCTTAATCCTTTAGTTAGTTCTAACTGGCAATAAAAGTTGAATTTCAATATTTTTGCAATTTGAGGGGAATGGACCAAAAACGTGTATTTTGCATGATTTCTTACAATTGCACTCACAAAATTCAAAGGCTTGTGATCATTGAGAGTATAGGCTATGTTTTGTTATGTTAATTGTGATAATTGGTTATAAAATATATTAGAAAATGTGTTTACCCAGAAAACATTTTGCTAAGCAAATCCAATGACAAAGTAAAAGTATTGAGTTACTTTTTTATTGAATTTGCCTAGCAGGATATGTGCAGTATTTATTATTGTTGGATCCTGAAATTAGTCTTAGTACAAGTATTTGGGCTTGATAGTATCTAGGGCTCATAGTATATGAAAGACTCCATAAAAATGCATGTTTTGGCCCTAATTTTGATAATTGTTTTTTTTTATAGATATTAGCAAATGTGTTTTCCAAAAACTAGAATGCATAACCTAAATTTAGTCTTATTACAAGTCTTTTGACTCGATTGTCACAACGTATGAAAAACAACCAAAAAATGAATGTTTTTTGGCCTTTATTTTAAACAATTTTCCAAATATTAAAATTTGACTTTTATTGCCAGTTAGAACTGACAGATTAGGATTTAGCTATGTTCATTTGGGAAAACAGGATAATTTCTTTTTAATCTCAATAATTAGTACTGTATTTTGTGGAATGGGGAGTAGGGCCTAACGCCTACATTATGTGTAGAATAAACATGCATAATTTTTCACTACATCGTCCTGTCAAGAAGATTATTACGTCTAATTAATGAAACGTCCATGTATACTTACTTGTTTTGCTCTATTAATATATATGTATATAATATTTGTGTCTACGCTCACCTGTAATGGGTTTGAGCACTTTTAATTCCAAAGCTAGTCACCTGAAAAATAATACTTGTTGTATATAATAGCAATATGGCTTTCAATTGATTTCTATGGTGAATTTATCAGCCAGCTTAGTATGCTGCTTGACACCTTTTGCTCCAAATCAAAACTGCAAATTAGTTTTGTGTGCTTCAAAACTTTCATATGCTTTCATAATATCTTCCACAGGGGGAGTATGAATTTTAAATTGAATGAACACATTATCACCTCCATTTGAATTTCATACATCCCTTGAGAAAGATTCAACCTGAATCTTCCACTGAGGGAGGATGTGTTTCAAATAGACCTGTTAATGTGTTCATTCCATATGAAATTCATACTCCCCCTGTGGAAGATATTTCCAAAATATTCCACAGGGGGAGTGTGTATTTTAAGTGGAATAGCCCATTCACTTTACACATGGCAGCTTTGTAATTATTTATTTGTAGTACTGACATGCTGTTTTTTAGTGCAATAAAGCCGCTTTCTTTGTTGCAGACAAGGAACATGAGTGATTGCCATAACAAGCTTTATATACCTCATATATAGATTCCTCTCATCTGATTGGTTAAAAGTGGAGTCATTAAAATAGCTGTGCCCCCTTTTTCTATCAAGATGACGTCATAAAACAACTGTGCCCCAGGCACAGTTGATTCTATGCCCGGAAAATAATTGGATATAATTGGATAATCGCAACCCGAATACACAGATCGTCAGATACATTGCGCACTCCACTATACGGCCGGCGTTGATTACGAGTGTTGAGACTATCGCGGTCACAGTTCGCAATGAATTTGACCTCTCCTTGCTTGATGACGATCTTTAACCGCCGCCGTAGTGAGTGCAGTGATTGTTTACAAAATATTACATGTCAAGGATTTATACCTGCCAAATGTCACTTTTTAGACAAATTACTACGACCTGGAGACTCGGCAGTGTGTGATGTTAGCACAGAAACGGTAGGGTTGTTTTAGATTATGACATCGGTAGATATCGGTCCAAATTCTGCACCCTTGCTCTTGCATGCACTGTCATGCTCAAAGTGATGCTGTGTGCATTTAAGCCTAAAGGCCTATGCAGTTAAAAGCTTGTAGGCCTTGTCAGTCAGGAAATCTTTTAACCAATCAAATGAGAAGAATCTATATTATTCGAGTATATAAAACAAATATTGACTGCTTAATATTCGGGCACAGTTTAAAATTATAGGCCCTCGGTGATGTCAAAACCATGACTATGCCCTCAGCTTCGCTTCGGGCATAGTCATGGTTTTGACATCACCTCGGGCCTATAATTTTAACTGTGCCCCTCATAGCAGTCAATATTTGTATAATATAACATTGTGGCTATTCTTGGGATATAAGAATGTTTTTGTTACTATGTTTTTTTGTTTGCAGGTCTAGATGGTGTTGTGTCTGATACTCAGCTACCTGAGGAAATGCACAGAGGAATCATGGCACATATCGAAAAAGAAGATGAAATTCTGAGGTAAAATGCACATGCATGTATTCTCCTATAGTTTGATCAGCTCGTAATCGGCGGGCCTTATAACATTGCGGATTAATATCAATATATTTTATTTTGAGAACTGTCTTGTGACAACTCGTCAGAAATACCACAAATTATTATTTAAGTAATATACTTTGTCTATACTTTATTTAACACACACAGTATAGAGCAGACAGGTCAACAATGTCACTCTTAAAGTTGGTCTACTTTTTGGCGTAGTGGTCAAAACCTAACAATTCTCAACCAATTACGAGCTGATCAAACTATATAGAGTGTACATTGTGCATGATTATGATCCAGGGTGACCAAAATTTTGAGAGGAAGAAAATAATAAGCAAGACTAGATACAAGACCAATTGCTTGGGTAGAATATTGAATCAAAAATGCAGGTCGTTACAATCACTGTCACTTAAAGTGGTACTACACCCCCTGATAAATTTTGTGACTAATTTTGCATTTTTCTCAAAAAACAACTACACACTGGTAACAAAAGTTATGTATATTATAGGGGCAAGGAATCCAATTTCAATGATTCAAGACAAGTGGTTCATTATATATGTTAAGAAATGAGGTACATTCTAGCGGTACCTATTTTCTTATCATAAATAATGTACCGCTTGTCTTGAGTCACTGAAATTCCAGTGTAGTATTAACTGGATTCTTTGCCCTAAATATACATAACTTTTGTTACCAGTGTGTTATTATTTTGTGAGAAAGATGCAAAAATAGTCACAAATTTATCAAGGGGTGTAGTACCACCTTAATAACATTTACACTACTCAGGGGAAAAAGGATCAGATTAATTATTAGCATTTTTCAAAAACAGCATTAACATAAATGTTAATTCTCTCTATAACAGGGGAGATGCGGCCGACCTGCCACCAGCAGTTAAGTTTTATGAAACTCCTCACTTCATGATACCACTCAGTGATTGTAAGAAGAAGGAAGGTCGGGATGCACACTTTGCGTGCAAGGTGGAACCTGCCGATGACCCCAGACTGAGAGTATTATGGCTGCGTAATGGAAAACCACTAGTTGCAGGTAGGTGAAATGAGTTCAGTTATTAGTATAACTGGAGATTAAAAAAACAGATAGAAAAATTCCTTTATCATTATTCCCTTTATGTATTATTTGTATCAGAGTTATGACAAGAATAGGCAGTAGGACTGAAGGGGATTAAGCTTAAAATTGGTAATAGCTCTAAAAGCTCTATTTTGTTTATACTGACTACTGAGATGATTATATCATGTAATTAACCAATCAGAGGCACTGTAAGAAAGGCAGTAGTGGTCATGGAGTTAACATCAACACTTGTAAATGTAAAGTGATTAGAGCTAATTAAACTTGATCTAAAAGCTCTATTTTGATTGGTTACTCAGATGATTATATTATGGAATTAACCAATCAGGGGCAATGTAAGAAAGTCAGTAGTAGTCATGGGGTTAATATTAGAAGCTGTATGACTGCAGGAATAGGCCAAATAAATTGATAAACCCCAAAATAGAAAGATTTGAAATATTTTACCAATAAGGATATTGGTTATATCTCTTTTGAGATATGAATAATAATTGGACATTCTGTTAGTTTTAAAACTTCTTATGTGTTTTTGCAGGTGCTCGTATCCAAGCCAAATGCGAGTTTGGTATCTGCAGTTTGGACATCAAGGGTGTGTACTCTGAAGATTCAGGAACTATCACATGCAGAGCTATGAATGATAGTGGAACTGTTGAGACACACTGTCAACTACTTTGCCAAGGTAAGATGACTTTGTATTCAACTTGAGAGACTTACACAACTTCTTGCTTAAAAAAGATCAAACAAAAGCAATGAAACAAAATATTACCAAACAATTGACAAGTAAGATCTTGACCACAAGTGATGTTCATGAGATGAGTTTTAAGTATATTTAATACAGATGTGATGTATGTCAAAGGAGAGTTCCATTGATGTTGAGCTGCCACAGTACATGCTGTGTCAACTACTGAGTCTGTATTCAACTTAAGAGACTTAGATAACCTCTTGCCATGTATATGCTTAAAAGATATCAAACAAAAGCAATGAAACATAAAATCAAAGACTAGTATTAGGCCATCTTAATTAAATCCTGAGTCTCAAAGATAACTTCTGCAGTTGTTAGTAAAATCGTGCACGTAGTTCCCTTTGAAAATTAAGAAATTTGTTTTTTTATGCCTTTTTTCTTATTAACAAAAAGGTGAAAATTAAACTCAAAATTCCTCTTTGATTTCAAGTTTTCAACACAGAGAAGAATTATTTTGTAGCAGTGACTATCCACTATTCCAACATTTGCAACAGACATTGGATAATTTCTGCACAAAATGCTTGTAAAACCTGTACTGACACATAAAAATAATAATTAAAAAAACCCCAAAAAAATGCATTCCTCATTAGGTTTTCAATTTCTCACAAACTTCGAGACTCAGGATTTAATTAAGGTAGCCTTAACATCATTTTTGGTGTGTTTTTTATCTTGTATTGACATCATTTTTTTTTCAATTCTAGCTCTGCAAAGTTATAAAATTCTATTCTTATCATTGAAACACATTTCATATGTTTTATTTTAATTGTCTTAATTTTGGAATGCTTGTAATTTCACAGACAAAAATGTCATGATACGTAAGTTGGGTGAACAATCTGTCCCCTATGCCTTTGTACTGTGGTGGTAAATTGTGACATATTCTGTTAAATCAGTTAGTACTGAGCTTCACATTTTGTTAGGTCAAAGTCAGAAATATGATGAGGTCTATGGTAAAAGAATATGGTACAACTGAAATTGTAGAGTAAAATTCCGCAGCAAAATTTATTCTTGGTGACGTCTAAAATTGGTATCTATTTTGAACAATTTTACACTTTGCCAGTTGCAACACATAGTGGTGTACGAGAAGGACACAAATATGTTTAGGAGAAAAACGTGTTTTAAGGATATGTTAGTAAAAACAAGGTCGATACGCCTCTGCTGTTATTTCTGAGTGGCCCGATTCCATTTCAAATTGAAGTTTAAGGTTTGTTTAAACTATTGAATTGTATCTTCAATAGTTAAAAAGGAATAACTATTATATGATAGAGCTAGCTCTAAACTTATATATCACTTTGTGAAACAGAAAATTGGCTAAATTACTCTACACCACTATGCGACTGACGATTTGAACTTCAAAAGTTTACTTCAGTTTTAACTGATTTTTAAGATATGTCACTGTATTTTGGGCTCATTAATGTGTACATGTATTAAATGAAGTAACTCAAAGATTGGTTTGTGTCTGTGATTTGCTGTAGTATATTGTATATTTGTAACCCTTGCAAAGGTCAGAGGTCAGATAGTCCCGAAAAGTCCTGGGTGTGATGGGGCTCTCGTGTTTGAATCATTTTATTGTTGTGGTTTATATATTCTCAAACTGGCCTATATATAGTCCAAAACTTGTTGAGATCCCTATGTAAAATGTCAGAAAGTAACTTTATGATTTGATTTTCTTGTAATAATAGGCATATTAGGCAATTTAACTGAGCAGTCAATGTTGCTGATTTATGAAAGAACTGTAATGGTGAAGAAGACAGATTTGATAGATGTAAGGCGACGAAAGACCTTTCAAGTAGGGTCAGTCAGTCAGGCCTGTTTTTTGTTGCAAAAGACCTCAAATATAACAAAAATCTTTTTGTAATTTAGGAAAATACAAAAAAACCAAAATTATTTCTGAATTTTTTTAAATTGAGTCAGCATTGATTTGTGCAGGAAAAATTTGTTTCTCAATTTATGTAAAATCTTTTTTTTTTGTCACCTAATTGGAAAATAGTTTTCTTTATCACTACAGTTCTTGCATAACAAATTTTGCAGTTAAACATTGCTTTATTTACATGCTGTAATTAAAGCTGGATTTACACTCAATCACAGAGCGAGCAGTGATTGGTTTCTGACCAATGGGTAGTGCAGGAGTCGCATTCTTGTACGTCTGTGCTTCCTGGGACCCCTTAAATTACAAGTTGAAATTGACAAACGGGTCCAATCAAAACTACATGAACCCCTTAAATTTTTTGCTTAAATTATGTTAATCTTTTGCCGAGTTGCCCATAAAATGTGTCACTGTCAAAAAAGGAACCAATAATATGACACAGAAAACCCAAGAAATCTTCTGAATAGAGCATTCCCAAATCATCAGACCCCTTAAAATTCTCATCGGACCCCTTTGGGTTTTGCAGGGCTTAAAGGGTCCAGAAAAGCTTGCAATCTCATTGGTCAACAACTAATCGCTGAGGGTTGGAGTGAATATAAGCTTAACTGCTGCTCTCATGAATTTGTTTGTGAGTAACTTTCCCAAACAGGGTGTGCTAATGTCCTTTATATTGCGTTGTGTTTCTAGGAGGTTGTTGCTGTGTTCAAAGTGAGAATTATTGTCATTTACATCGTAATCCACTTTGATATAATTACTTTTTGTTTCAGAACGAAAATTGCCCATAAGCAACGTAGGTTCAGGTAAATTATGAGTCTTAGGATAATAACATGTAGACAGACTGCTGTGGAGATATATATATTTATTACACCTCATAGATATTCATGGCAAAATCATGCCATTTAATCGGGCAATCACAAATGACACAAAGTATCACTATTATTAATATGACACTGTATATAATATAATTTAGTTTAATAAGCCAGAATCGGTTTATCGTCTTCAATTTAGTTTAATACACAAGAATCTGTTTAGAATATAGAAATCGCTAATCATAGCAAACTACATGTGTAATTGACTATTCGGTTTTAAATCCAAACACCTATGAAAGATATGATGTTAATCTTCCACACACAGAGTGTGAATTTCAAATGGGGTTACCTGAATGGGTGATTCCATTTGAAATCTACATCTTCCAAAGGGGTATATGGATTTCACATGGAATATAGCCCAATTATGTAGAGGAAATGTAGTTAAAATTTCAGTGATTTTGTAGTTTACAAGTTATCTAAACCTGTCCACCTTGTGCAACAACAAACAGCTAGACCCAGACCAAAATATCAGTGATTTTGTAGTGTACTTAAACTTTCCCACCTTGTGCAACAACAGACAGCTAGACCCAGACCAAAATATCAACCCTGGGAATCTGGGATTAACCATAACATAGCCAAATTTAAACCCTGTTAATTTGACCCAGCATTCAGTACCCCCTGTAAATTCAGTACATAAAGACAAACATAATTATCTCAAAAATTATCTTTAATAATTTAAATTTTACAAATGTGGACATTGGTAATCTGACGTATATCTTTAAACAAACTTGTAATTTCACAGCGAGAAGTGAGCCCTACATTAAAAGTAAGTTGTGTGAAATAACTTTTGATGACTTCATTGAACCATTGCAGTGGTGATCATTTGCATTAAGACTTGTTTCAGGTCACTTAATTGCTTATTTGTTTAGGACCATAGTTTAATAATGCAATCCCTTGTGGAGTGGAGTCCTGTGTACACTTATGCAATGTGGTGTCTTTCAAAGAATAAAATAGATTTTACAATGTTGATTGTTGCTGCTTCCTATATCCCAATTTATTAATTACAGCTTTTATAATTCACTCATTGACATTTATCTTTTGTGGAAAAAAACAACATTTAGGTAGCAGCTATTATTGCAATTTGATGTGATAGAGCTTTAGGTATATACAGCTGATAACACCAAGCAGCAGTCTAGGCTACGATAAGCTTCCTCCACACTGCAGCGATTATTGCAATTTGATGTGATCACAGAGGAGAAAGAAACAGAGCGCATACAACCAGTCAAAGTCCCGTGTATTGTATGATGTAAGTTCTCGCATATTCATGAGGGCCGATTGTTCGATCGTGCCATGTGTAACAATCACACCAGCTCTGTGTGCCTTCAGATATACGCGATTGAGCATTGCGTGCTTTCGCGATAGACCGTGAAAATATGCGGTAATTGCGTTGCAGTCTCGCCTGTCGCATTTCATGGAACAATTGGCCCTCATTATCGGGTGATGCTGAGACTTTGACTGGTTGTACGCGCTCTGTTTCTTTCTCCTCTGGATGTGATAGAGCTTTAGGTATATACAGCTTATAACACCAAGCAGCAGACTAGGCTACGACAAGCTTCTGCCACGCAGCAGCGATTATTGCAATTTGATGTGATAGAACTTAGGTATTTACAGCTGATTTTATGTTGTAACACCAAGCAAACTAACTCAACTATCTTGAATTCTCCTGACAGGGCAGCTGACAGGCCATCTCTAGTAATATTTGAATTACTGTTGTCAAGATGTTAAATCGGTATTTTTGTCTGATTTCTTTTTTAGGCCGTGGTACAACTATTACTGAAAGCCAACTCCCTAGAGAAATGCAAGCTGGTATTCAAAGAACTCTTGATTATGATGAGTACATGAGAAGCGAGTAAGTATGCACTTCAATTTCAGATGCTCACGGAGGCCACCGAGCAAAGGGGGTAACATTTCCAAATTGTCCCACTGATCCTAAAATGACTTTAAGAGACACAACTGTGTGCGAAAATTTGCAATTTTAACTCCAAAATGGCTCAAAATTGTGGCAGAAAACGGGGCCAACAGATGATACAACTTTTGGTTAATTTTGTCCCGGTATTTGGAGGCAGAGGAGGGCAGTTAGGTCCTCTTACCTGGTCGGGATCCTCTGCTTTCCTTCCCATCATTTTAAAATGAAGAATCAATATAAGCAACATAATTTGTTTTTGTTTTTAATGGAAAGAACAGCAAACTGAAGTAGAAAGTCATTTAATTAGTTTGCCTACACTTTGATTTGCCTCAAGCTTGGTAGTGATGTCAGTGCTTTTAACCCCATGAGAAGTACCTGCTGATTGGCCAAAATGAGTATTGTCTCCAATTTTGAACCAATCAAGGAGGGTATTGATAAGATCATCTGCAAATGCAAGTTTGACCATAAATAGTTTAAAGCATAGTCATAATTGGCAATTGAAATGAACATTTCAAGTTATCAACCAATCAGAAATGATGTTAGATGACCAGTACTCAGGTTAGGCAGTTTCACCACAAGCATGCCAACAAACTATCTTAGTATACACTCTGCGGGATTAGGTTAGTATGATTCCGAACTGCAACCAGCAAAATAAGCACCTATGTCACTACCGAATGGGATGTAACACAAAGTATAGTTGCATAACACACAATTTTTCTGATAGTTTAAATTTCATTTGATTTAACACTACTGCCATCAGCATGAAGATTTGCCATGCACACTGTGATGAAAGTGTGGAATAAAGCAGAAAGTGAACCAACTCACTCATGATTGGTTAGTATTAAGCATGCAAGGGCATCCATTCGCATTGTAATTTGAAATATGGTCATGGTCAGATCGTGTACAGCTATAATTGGCAGCTATGTTCATTCAGATGAAATATTTACTATAGAAACAAGATTTCATTCACCATTTGACTCCCATTTTACATTTATTTCCCTCCCCAGTCATCCTGTAACAGACTATGGTGCACGAGGAGATGCTGAATCTCAGCCAGCACCTAAGTTTACACATGGTCTTAATAGTCTGAAGATCCAAGAGGGTAAAGATGCACATTTTGCCTGCAAAGTAGAACCAGCCAGTGATTCCAATCTGGAAATTGAATGGCTCAGAAATGGAATACCAATTCCAGCAGGTATGTTTGTCTGTCTGTCTGGGTATCTGTCTACCTGTCATTCTGTTTGTTTATTTTTTTTTTATGTCGAGTATATCTAGGCATTAACAGCTGAAATGTAGAAGATAACACTGACGAATCTTTGGCCAGGTACAAGTGACCTGGTGCACGAAGGGGGGTTGCCGTAGATAGCTGCTCGGAGCAATTTTTACAGGACAGTCAAGTGTAGCCAACAATCGGGCTAATGTTACCCTGATTGGAACCCACTGTAACGAGGTCTTTTATCATGGGTCATCTGCCCCGCCATTACCAGATGAGCCACGGGGAGAGCGGATAAGATTTTATTTTTGTCCTGCAGGGAATTGAACCCGGGATCTCTCGCACCAAAGGCAAAGACCTTAACCAGTGTGTCACGCTGTTTGTTTGTTTGTTTGTTTGTTATGCTTGGGGAAAAATGAGAGATAGATGGTATGAAATTAATTAATTAATTAATTTGGCAACAAATTCACAACTGTTTGTCATAGTTATTTTTGTATGAAAACTCTGGAGACCTAATCCTGGCTGCAAAGATGATTTGGTCTACTTGTGGAAGATTTTGAAAATATCTTCCACAGGGGGAGTATTAATTTCAAATGGAATTAGCACATTAGCAGCTCCATTTGAAACCCACCCTCCCTCAGTGGACAATTCAGGTTGAATCTTTCTCATAGGGTATATGAAATTCAAATAGAGCTGCCTAATGTGCTCATTCCATTGGAAATTTATACTCCCCCTGTGGCATATATTTCCAAAATCTTCCACAATGAGTGTGGAGTTTTAAATGGAATAGCACATTTTTCTCTTTTGCAGGCTCCAAATACATCCAGAAGTTTGAATTTGGCATCGCAAGTATGCACATCAAAACACCATACTCAGAAGAGTCAGGCATCATTACCTGTAGAGCCAAGAACCGCATGGGAGTTCATGAAACGCAGGGTAAATTTGTTTGCCAAGGTAAGTTACATTTATCCATGTATGCACATACTTAATATACAGCCAAGTCACAGACATGTGCAAATATATGTAATACATGAACACAAATATTACGCACACACCCTTTCTTGTCAAAGATGTACTTCCTATTCCAGAAAAATACAGAACTCATTTTTTTTTTTTTTTTTAATATTTGCCAAATTAAACATTGATAAATCTGAATCCTTAACTTTGTTCTAACTGGCAATGAAAGTAAAATTTTGATAGTTTTGTAATTTGTGGACAAGTGAGCCCAAAACATGCTATTTTACAGTCACAAAATTCAAAGACTTGTGATAATTTTGAGTATAGGCTATTAGTATGCTAATAAATTCAGGTTTTTATGTTCATTTTGATAATTGGTACTAAAATATATTAGAAAATTTGTTTTCCAAAAACTTTCTGCTATCCAAATTCAATGATAAAGTAAAAGTAGTGAGTTACTTTTTCATTGCAAGGATTTGCCTTTTGGAAAACACTTCTAATATCTTTTATAATCAATTATCAAAATTAACGTAAAAATCAAAAATTAGCAAACTCATAGCCTATGTTAATTTTGATTTATAAAATATATTAGAAAATGTGTTTTCTAAAACAACATTTTGCTAGGCAAATCCAATGAAAAAGTAAAAGTAGTGAGTTACTTTTTCATTGCAAGGATTCTCCTAGCAATATGTGTGAATTATTTATTATTGTTGGATCCTGAAATTGGTTATAAAAGATACTAGAAAATGTTCTTTCCAAAAAAAAAAATTGCTAGGCAAATCTAATGAAAAGGTAAAAGTAGTGAGTTACTTCTTCATTGCAAGGATTTGGCTAGCAAAACGATTGAATTATTATTGCTGGATTCTCAAATTAGTCTTAGTATAAGTCTTTGGGCTTGATTGTTACAGTATATGAGAGACGACTTAAAATTGCATGGTTTTGGCCCTTTACTTTCAAAAATTGGCCAAATATTAAAATTTGATTTTTTATTGCCAGTTAGAGGTACTTAAAGTATAAGTATTAGGACAAGATATGTGCACTCCATACAATTAGACACACGCATCCAAACGCTGAAAATGAGAATATTATAATGTGCATATACGTACTACCAAGTTAGACATGTGCACACACCAACATACAGCCATGCCACAAACACAAGTGCCACGATATCTACGCCCACAAATGTATGCAGTAACACAACTATTACACACATACCACTTCCTGTCAAAGATATACTCCCTATTCAAGTAAAATACAGAACTCATTATTTTGGATTAAAAATATTAGCCTGTTTTGCCAAATTAATAGATGAACCTGAATCCTTTAGTTAGATATTATGTTTTTCAAAAAAAAAAAAAAAAAAAAAACTTATGAGGCAAATCCAATGAAAAAGTAAAAGTAGTGAGTTACTTCTTCATTGCAAGGATTTGCCTAGCAAAAGGTGCTAATTTTGATAATTTATTATTAAAGATGTTAGAAAATGTTTTTTCCAAAAAACAATTTGCTGGACAAATCCAATGAAAAAGTAAAAGTAGTGAGTTACTTCTTCATTGCAAGGATTTGCCAAGCAGAATGTGTGAATTATTTATCATTGCTGGATCCTGAAATTTTAGGGAAAATTGGCCAAATTTTTAAATTGTCAGTTAGAATTTACTAAAGGTTTGGACTTAGCTTTTGTTTTATTTGGCAAAACAGGATAATATTTTTTTTTAATTCTAGAATATTGGTGCTGTATTTTTCTGGAATGGGGAGTAGGACAGGGACATGTGTATGAAACCTTCTAAACCGGGACATATGTACACTATATGCAATGAGACATACCCTACACCCTTCTAAACATGCAGAATGGAAATATTATAATTTGCATACATACTTCCAAGTTAGAAAATTAAAATTTACTGTATGGGACCATGTCCCTGTTGTGCCGGTGAAATTCAATTAAATTTCACCGGCTTTTTACAAATGGGATATCTGGTTATGCATCTGTCATTTACTGTTATTTTTACTGTTATTTACTGGATATTCAGTTGAAATCCATACCCCTATGAAAGACATGACCTGTGTATTTCAAATGGGGTTACCTGAATGGGTGATCCCATTTGAAACACACACCCCCTGTGTGGAGATTAAGATCATGTATTCCATAAGTGTATGTATTTCAACTGGACTAGCCAAATGTTTGCATAAGTGTTATGAAAATTTTGTTAATAGATATTAATCACATACGATGCCGATAGCTAACTTTCATATTTTATAACAAGATTGTAATTTTCACAGCAAGACGTATGCCCATTGAAAGTAAGTTGTGTTGTTTGAAATAACTTTTTGATGTCTTCACTGAACCATTGAAGTGGCGATCATTTGCTTTAAGATGTGTTTTAGGTGACTTTTTTTGCAGACAGGAAATTTGTTTTGGATCATAGTTTTATAATGTATTCCTTGTTGGAGTCCCTTGTAAACTTATGTAATGTGGTGTCTATCGAAGAATAAGTGATATGTTATAATGGTGAGTGTTGCTTCGTTAGCTTTCATTTATTCATTTCTGCTTTAATAATTCACTTATTGACGTTCAAGTTTAAACACATCTTTGGTAGTGTTGGTATAGGTAGGCTTAGAGAGAAAACACAATCTCGCATTTCTGGCAGTGAATCTTGCTTTTTAATAGTGCTTTTTTTCACTTTAAAAGATTCATTTCTACCACGAAAATCTATTTCTGTGCCGCATGGTTGCAGACTCGGAATTCAACAACCATTACAACTGAATAAGCTTAAATTGGACCTGATTTTTCAGAAAAAAATTACAAAAATGGTCCATTTTCTGGCACATCCACATTATTTATTACCCAAACCTTTCAGTATGTTGACCTTTTAAGCTGATTTATTCCGAAAATATTTGTGAATTTATGATGACAGTCGGGTCGCCTATTTGTTTTGGTTATGGAGTAAAAAAATGCCCTCTATATTTTTTTTTAATTTTTGCCAATTTTGGGGCATAAATTTTTCTTAAATTTTGCAGTTGCAATCTTGCATATTTGGTCCAAAAATTGTGTTTTTTCTTTAAGCCTAGGTATAGTAGGTATAGGTTTAATAACAAGAAAACAAAATAGGTATGATATAAATCAGAAATACAGAAACTAGTTCACGTCAATCAAACTCGGATATGGTTTGTTTATGATTTGTCGTAATCATTGAAATTTCTGAATACAGTGATATATGGTTAGTTTTCACCTTCAATCATACAAACCATCTCAAAAGTTAGATATTAGTAAATTTCTTTCCTTCAAGGCAACATAGCAACAATGACTAGAAAAGTTGCTCTTTGCCTTCAAAAAGGCCTGACATCATTTTCTGTGATTCCTATTGGGTTTGGGGCACCAGATGAATCAATTGACCATTTTGGTAAATCCCATAAGCATTTGCGAGTAGACCTAAGATGTCGTCATTTGATGTCACGTTGATCTGCGCCGATGCGCACATCGTTTATCAAACATCGTTACTGTGCATTGCAAGTCGGCGTGACGTAAAATGATGACATCTCAGGTGTACTCACAAAGGTTTATGAGATTTACCAAAAAGGTCAATCTCCCTTTTACCCACAAGATGCTGTGGGGAGTTTGATTGACAGGATTGTCGGGCGTGAACTAGTTTCTTTATCGCTGATTTTTATTATAGTGTCAAATTTTGCTACTTGGGAGGCTAATGCCTGGTAGGCTGATTTAGCAGCACCTGGGTTTGGCAACACTATTGTAAAGCAGCAAAAACAAATTAATTTCAAGTTCACATTCATCCATCCTCTTAATCCATAGTAGTTTAGCATTCATAGCTGTCGTCCATCCTCTGTTTAACATTCATAGCTGTCACCAATCCTCTTCCATAGTAGTTTAGCATTCATTGCTGTCATTCATCCTCTTCCATAGTAGTTAAGCATTCATTGCTGTCATTCATCCTCTTCCATAGTAGTTTAGCATTCATAGCTGTCATCCATCCTCTGTTTAACATTCATTGCTGTCATTCATCCTCTTCCATAGTAGTTTAGCATTCATTGCTGTCATTCATCCTCTTCCATAGTAGTTAAGCATTCATAGCTGTCATCCATCCTCTGTTTAACATTCATAGCTGTCATCAATCCTCTTCCATGGTAGTTTAGCATTCATAGCTGTACTATATATGCTTTGCATTCATAGCTGTCATCCATTCTCTTCCATAGTATTTAGCATTAATAACTCTCATTCATCCTCTACCATATATGCTTAGCATTCATAGCTCGGATCCATCCTCTGTTTAGCATTCTAGCCTTCATAGCTGTCATTCATCCCCTGTTTAACATTCATCCTCAACCATATATGTTTAACATTCATCCTCTGCCATATATGCTTAGCATTCATAGCTGTCATCCATCCTCTGTTTAGCATTCTAGCCTTCATAGCTGTCATTCATCCCCTGTTTAACATTCATCCTCAACCATATATGTTTAACATTCATCCTCTGCCATATATGCTTAGCATTCATATGTCCCCCATCATCTGTTTAGCATTCATAGTTGTTATCCGTCCTCTACCATATATGTTTAACATTCGTAGCTGTCACCATTCACACAAGCTTTTCCAAAATTCACCCGTACAATCAGCACATCCTCTTTTACTGAATTTGCCCATACCTCGCCTAGTGATGGATACAGGGCCCTGGTAGAACCAATGAATACTGTTTAATCATGTTCTATTGTTCTGAACAATGGAAACTAGCCCCACTCACTGTTCTGGCAGGGTGTCGACGGTCGACTGATGGTTGGTTTAGAAGCTATGCTTCAAACAGACAATATTGCAGACAGCTATATTTTTTGGTATAACAGGTCCCAAAGTAACACTTTCCTAAGTTGTGTTGCCAAAGTACACCTTACTTTCAAAGATGAGGTTCAGCGCAGGGGTCGCATTATTGCACATCTGCCATTCTGGGACCACTTATTTGGACCCCTTAAATTACAAGTTGACCAAATTTATGACGCACAGAAGCTTAAATTAGGTAAATCCTTTGCCGAGTTGCTTGTAATAAAATTTTGTCATTGTTGATACAAAAAGAAATAGAATGTTTCAAAATTATGAAAATAACCGGTCAATACAATAACAATGCAATAACATCGCTCTTGGAGTTCAATTCAAAGTTCAGAACTTCAGACCCCTTAAAATTCTCATTGGACCCCTTAGATTTGGGTTTTTCAGGGAACAATTAATTGGACCCACTAAATTTTAAGCTCACGCTATCGCTGGTTCAGTGTCATTTGAAAACCTGAGGTGCAATAGAATGTTTATCATGAAATAGATTGTAGGATTGTAGATTAAAATTGAATAGATTTTCTGATTGACAAATCTAAAATTACTCACTATTTTTAGACTCTTGTAATCTTGGCTGATGGCTTCTTCAGAATGACCACTGGAGTCTACCCTTCCAGCAGGATTGACTGTTACTTCTGGTGCTTTTCGTATCCCTTGGTTGCAGTGTTGGTGATTTTCTTGACTTTTTAACAAAACTTTTTTAATCAATTTATTTGATATTCCAAGAAATGCTATACCCCATGATAAAATTAAAAGTGACCATTGGAATGCTTGACATATGCGAAATCCTGTCAGGTATTTAGAAAAAAATCAAAATGTGTTTTTACATGCATGCATGTGAACATTTCAAAGAAAAAATTTGGTAAAATCATAGGAAAAAATATGAAATTTTAGCAATAGATAAAATGACACCATCAAAATTAATTGTATCCAAATGTTGTAGAAGCATTAGGAATGATGTAATACTGTCAGATTAAAAAATAATTTAACTTAAATTTATCAAAATGGTAAAAAATGTTGTTGTTTGTTTGCTGGTTTCCATCTTTCTCAAGAGTGGTTAGAAGGGGGGACAAAACAGTCAACCATGACATCTGTAGTTACTCTCTAGACCATGTATACGATCCACTAATAAGAAGCACCAAGCAACCGAGGGACGTGAAAAGCATCAGAAGTGATGTTCAATTCCGTGGGAAAGGTGGAACCCAGTGGTCATTCTAAAGAAGCCATCAGCCAAGAAGATGGCTGAATATTAGTTCTGCTGATTATAATAGATACGTGTTTATGTGAGGTTTCATTGTAACATTTGTTCTTGTCCTTCAGTTTTAACAAAATTACGGGTTTTTGCAATAACTTCTTGCTGGATCCAGTGAATAGATGCTTTTGTAGGATTGTAGATAAGTAATTCAAACATTCTGCTAGGCAACTCCAATGAAAGAGTAAAATAGTTTTTTCCTTGGATTTGCCTAGCAAAATGTTAGAATTATGTATCATTGTTGGATCCTTTGTAAATGTGTATTAGGGTTAGTTATAATCATCTCATAAAACACTTGCTTGCTGTGCAACACATAAAAATTCATCCATATGTACATACACAATATATATTTCATATATTTTATGTAGCAAATAACATCATGTTATTCATATTGTTTTATATATTATTAATGTCAAATGAAGTCTAATAATTAGGGTGTGCAGTGTTAATGTTAATAAAACAAATGGAGCAAATACTACAATCAATTTTGGGTCAATATGCTTACAGATCAAAACCAGTAACATTTCACTATTTCCTGAAATATTTCGCAAAAGAAACCCAAAATTATGTCACTATAATGTTATTCTTAAATTTTTTTGGGTCAATGTCAGTTTCAGGGGGTAAAATGGTGATGTGAAAAACATTTGGTGTGTTTTAAGCGTTTTTAAAAAAGAATATGGTCCTGCTACCATGGATACTACTACGCTTGACTACTAACGCTTGACTAGAGTAGTCAAGCATGAATATTGACGATGTGCGCTGTAACGATAATGTTGTTTCAGATTCATCACAAAGAATTGTTGGGCTTACCAAAATGGCCAATCCAGAATGAATCCTTCTCATCCCTACCTATTATGGTTTGTAATAGGAGATGTAGGTTATAGGTTATAGGTCAAGAGGACAAAGGTCACTCAATAGAGTTCCATCCATACATGAATAACACAAAGATTGGAACATCCCATGCCTAGGCCTTCTAAGTGTGTTTGAATTCAGCTGACTCTGGTGAAGTTTTCAAACCTGGCGACCTCACAGAGTTTATGCGCTAGCTTTTTTTCCTGTATGCTAATGCTACTTGTGCTGCTTTCTATTTTGTAATGCACCACATCATTCATCGTTGATCTAAGTTCTATCTTTGGGCTAAGTTCTATCTTTTACGGTTCCATAAAGTCTGTCTTTTAAATTAACGAATCTGCCATAATTATAAGAGCTTCATTTAAGCTCATTTTTATGTGTGTACAGAGTGTCTAATTTTATGTGTGTATGGAGTCTGCTTAAAACTCATTTTCATGAGTGTGTGATTTCTTTACAGGTATTGAAACCATCATGCGTCAAAGTCAGCTTCCTCAGGAAATGCAAGCTGGAATACAGCAAACGCTAGACATGGATGATGGATATGGGTAAGTGCAACTTAAGTCTTTTTATTAAAAATAAAAGATAATAGCAAATGATGTACTGCAAAAACAAGCGTTAATACATTAACACTTTTTGAGTAATATTTAATAAACACTAAAATGCACACCTACTTTAACACCAATTCACCAATTTAAACACTTTACTAACACTTGAATGCCAGTTTTAACACGAATGTATAAATTAGAACCAGGGTGGTCTTTGCAGGGTGATTGGGAGTTAAACCCCCAAAGGAGTTAGTTTGCTAACTCAACCCCCAAAAGAAAATATCAGCCCTCCCTAAAACCAAGGGGGGTTGAGGTTATACTCTCAAATTTTCTTACCCAACCTACCAAAAGAAGGTTTCAACCCCCTACAACCACCCACCAAAATTTCCAATCCCCCATAACTACCTTCATCCCCGCCCCACCCCCCACCCCCTTTCAAAAGGTGCAACTAATTTTAATGTGTCTCTCTTATATATTGAATGTGTCCTCCTGCAAATAGCCATGCGCCCTGAAAAAGTTAAATCTACATTTCTGGGCGCATGAGACATGATGTATTGCTTGCTATTACACTTGAATAGCATAGCCATTTGTTGAAGAAAATGAAGAAAAGTGAACAAAAAATCTGTTTATGCCCCCTCCCTTTCAGATTTTCAGCACAGGCGGAATAAAATTGGGGTCAACAATGTCACATTTTTTGTCTGCAAAAATGACTTCTGTCCTGGGATCCCCAAAAGGATTTTAACAAAGACCACCCTGATTTGAACACATTTATGTTAAATTTTGAACATGTATGATACATTTTTAATTATGTGTTACATTGAACACAATTAAATGTGTTAATACTTTAACATGTCCATCAAATTTTTAACACTTTTAAGTAACACTTCTGTTAACAAAAGTGTTAATAAAAGTGTTAAGATTCAAAGGAAATGTTGATTATTAACACTGGGTTAACACTTTTGTGTTAATAAAAGTGTTAAATTTTCAACGGAAATGTTAATTTATTAACACATGAACACTTTAAAATTGTGTTCAATGTAACACATGTTGATAAATGTAACACATTAAAATTTGACCATATGTGTTCAAATGTATACATACATGTTAAAACTGGCATTCAAGTGTTAATAAAAGTGTTAGAATTGGTGTGTTGGTGTTTGTGCGCTTTAGTGTTTATAAAGTGTTACTCAAAAGTGTTTATGTATTAACACTTGTTTTTGCAGTGAGTGGCTGTGAGACAGAGAAGAACCAAGGATGTGGTATTGTCCTTCTTAATTGACTCGGAAAAGTTGAACTTGACATAATCAAACATTGACTCATGATATGGAAAAGTTGAACTTGACATAATATATTCAAAATGGATATACAATGTGTTGAGAAATAGCATAGTCAATTACGATACTGGTGTGATAATTACTTTAATAAGCATATCAGTGTAGTTTGGAGCACTTGCTAAAAATGGGGTGATGGAATGTATAGCCACATTGACCTCCATATTTCAACTCCTCTCACATAGTGACCCATTTTTGTATTTAACTGTCTGCAAAGGACTCCTTCTTTTCAAGACTTCTTAACAAGTCTCTGAAAGTCTCTCACCAAATGACCCTGTGTTTCTTGAAATTCATCAGATTTCATTTTTTCCCTTCAAATTTTGCACATATTTTTGATGAATTCTTGAAACACTTATCACAGATATTTGTCAATTTTGATATTTTGGAATGTTATGACCAGATCTTTTCCTAGACTCACAGAGAGACCCTCTGTTTAGCCCTCTGAACCTTCCTCACTCAATAATGACTCCACTTTTGGTGTCAAATCTCTGGTGTCAACGTCTGTACATCCCCGTCACTTCCAAAGTCAAGTGCTCCTTGTGACATTGAGGTTATACCAAATCATCAAAAAGATTCGCATTTCAACTTGATATGATCCAACGTTCGGTGGTCAGAATGTGTTTGAGTGACTACTCGAGGAGTCCAGCATCACCAAAACTCTTAACACCTTTAAATGGACTGACCTCAGCACCTGGCACACAATCAGTCGCATTTCAATGGTTTTTGAAATCACCAAAGATCTCATCGACATCATTTGGGACAATCGCAAAACCAAACTTCAAAAATTTCTGAAGAACTCGCACATCTTCATATCAACGTTTATCAACCAAAACCCACATATATGACTTGAGTGTCTGGACTGCAAAATACTGGAATGACCTCCACGACATATTGGATGCACCTATTTTGTCGACCTTCAAGACAGGACTCATTAAGCACTTCACAAATGCATATTCAACCAGAAGTCAAACTTCAAGTCAAATTATAACCTGCAGCATTGAACCAGTCTACTCCAATGCTGATGCAGTTTCCTGATAAATGGGGAGTTTAATCATCCAGATCCAGATCCTATACCTAATATACACATCAAGAAAAGAAACTCTCCTCTTTATTGGGCAGTCATAACTTTGATCTCAATCAATTAGAAATAAAATCCAGATGAACATGTAGAGAATGTTGTTATCGGCAAAAGATCAGAATGACGAGAAATCAATGAGTGAATGACATTTGGTGTGATTCAAAAAGTTGCAGTGTCATGTACTGTACTCTGTAAAAGAGTATGTTGAAATGGGTATCAACTATTATGCAAAATGCTCTCCAGATTTAAAAGACAGCAGTCCGCATGTTTAGTTCAATTGATGGTGAATTCTGACTGCTGAAGTGTAGACTTTCTAGTTCTTTGATGTGTTTATTAGAGGAAAAACTAATTTAAATATAAATCAATCAATTTATAGTTTGTTTATGGTTTCTCAAAATAACTCCCATGGACTTCATTTCAATTCTTTATTTAGGTATTCAATTATGTTGGGTTGTTTTGTACAATAATGCATAAAAGTTCAAATACTTCAGTAAATTGTAAAAATTGTAGACAAAATGTGACCCATCACATCAAAACCTACCAGTTGTCTTCGGAAATGAAAAATGATATTTAAAACCCAAGATGAAATGCTATTTTATAGCTTTAAAATTACACCTTACTTGTTAAAATCAGATATGGTGGAAAAATGTTCTGTGAGGCAAAACAGTCTCAAATTTTCTTCATATTTCTAATCTTTTTCATTATTATCTGCAAATGAAGCCAGTCGACAACTGTTCGGATTTGATATGATGGGTCATAAATATATGTTAAATGGAATCCCCATATTTTTTGTGTGATTAAAAATTAAAGAAGTAACCACACCAAACAAAGAATTGCTATAGTGAACAGAGTTCAGAAATGTTATGCTAAACCAAATCATGATCAACTCCTGTACCTGTAATTGAATATCATTAAAGGTGTGTGACCAGATCACATTAAAGGTGAGTGACCAGATTGACAGCCACATGCCCATTTTTCTTTGGATTTCTTGCATTTCTCTAGGCAGTTGGCCTTCTGTTATATTTGTTCCACGGCTTGTAAAGGAACAATACAAAAATATTAATATAAGATTATCTACAATAGTATGTGCCAGTACTAGTAGTATTACTGTAGTGTGTAGATCTCTTTTGCTGAAGAATATTGTTGTGACTTTATGTTTAAGAAATATTATGAATGAAATATATAATTCATAATTATTAATATTTTGAAAGTAGCAGTCATATCTCAAAATATAAAATGGATTTAAATGATAATATAAATGCATTTACTGCTTTTGCTTATGAATGGAATGTTTCACAAAGTGCACAAATTATTTAAAAAAATATTTGTAATCTGATATATAAAATCATTGCTATCCCTAGTCCTAATCCTAGGAATAATAATTTGAAATATTTTTGAAGTGATAGTAGTATGTTTCCCTTATTATCCGCATATCCAAGATGGCCGCCATCGTCCTATGTGCAGCTTGCATTATTGAGACCTGTACTGGTCTAGTATGATTTTGGGCAAGTTGTAATATTACATGTTGCATGCAGGACATGTTAAGGATACAAAATGCTTTGGGCAGAATTGGTGGAATTAATGTTTGAGAGTAGCTTTCTTTAAAGAGATTTTTTTTTTCAATGAATAAATATCATAGTTGTTGAGAGAGAAATGGCGTCTCTGGTAGCTTAGGTTCATGCATTTCATATCCATAATCATTATATTTTTAGGGGCATATCTTAGAAATGGTTTAATGATATCTCACAAATTGAAAACAGTTTCGTACAAACCAGGTTTGTCACATAGAGAATACATATGCTGCAGTGTGCCCCAGGGATCAATTCTTGGTCTGCTCCTTTTATTATTCTATATATGTTGCCTATCTTGATGGTTGCAAAACGTGTCTGCAACATTTTAGGTGCCACTATAGATAAAAATTTGAATTGAAAAAAACAAATAGACACTTAGGTAAATTATGTGCAAGAAATATTGGTATCCTAAACAAAGTTAAGCAACAAGTTATATTGCTCATTAATACTTCTGTATATAAACTATTTGCTATTTCTCTGGGGAAAGACCTACAAGACATATGCTATCAAGGTATTCAAAATGCAAAAAAGTGCCTTTAGAATAATCTCAAAAAGCCCATACCTGTCTCCTTCCAAATCTTTTTTTCAAAATGATATGTTTTTCATATTGTTGATATGTATAATAAATAAGTAGCAATATTTTAAATGTACAAATATAAAAATAACGTGCTTCCATGTTCCTTTGATGTGATTTGCATTGCTCAACTAAACCATAAATATGATAAAATAGAAAAAATTACAAAAATTTTGGATAAGTTTCAGATTTATATATAATACAAGAAACACAGAAGATTACCTGCTTTCCATTTACGGAGTTAAGACGATTCTTTATACAGGTCCTAAAATCTACTCAAATTCAATTCAATTCAGGAGACACTTTGCATGATGCATGCACAAATTGTAAGTTAGATAACGATTGTACAATAGTTATTTTATGTGTAAAAGTATAGTAAATTGAAATGAAATATGTATTTGATTTCTGAGATGTAGGAATAACTTTCTTGTGATTAGATCAAAAGTTTTTAACTTTAGTCATATATTTGATATACTATAAATATACTATAAATATAATTATACTTTACCTTGGCATGCTTACGATTACAAATGTATTCAGTTCTTTGTATAATCTATACTGTAGATTCTGTTTTGTTATGCTTTTTGCTATTATGTTTGCTGTTTTTTGTAAAGGGGCTGCAACAAGTTTAAAAGCTTTAGCTCAGGGCTGTCAACTTTTTGGAATTGCTTGTCGTGAGACAGAGGCGTACCGGGATTTGCCGACTCCAATGTTCATTTTGTACCATGATTATTGACGCTCGAGAATGTGAAAAGCGGGGGGGGGGGGGGGGTAGGAGCAACAAATTATTTTTGACGATGCGTGAGATTTTACTCATTTTCCAGATTTTTGCGTGAGATTTACTACCCAGGCGTGAGATTATACTACCTTGGCGTGAGACCGTGAGAAAGTGACCCAATGCGTTACAATTGCAAATGTATTCAATTCTTTGTATAATCTATACCGTAGGTTCTGTTTTGTTATGCTTTTTGCTATTATGTTTGCTGTTTTTTGTAAAGGGGCTGCAACAAGTTTAAAAGCATTAGCTTTTAGTTGCACCTCCTCAACCTTGGTTTTTAAAATGTATTTTCTTGTCATTTGTGGTCTGTTGAATGGAAAATAAAATATATTATCTTATTGGATTTGTGTTCTTGTTGTTCTTGTTCTTGTAGAATAACTTCCCATGGAGCTGCAAACCCAAATGGGCTATTCCATTTAAAATTCACACTCCCCCTGTGGAAGATTTTGGGAATGTCTTCCACAGGGGGAGTATGAATGTCAATAGGAATGAATACATTAGCAGCTCCATTTGAAACTCACCCTCCCTCAGTGAAAGATTCAAGTTGAATCTTTCTCAGAGGGTGTATGAAATTCAAATGGAGGTGCCTGATGTGTTCATTCCATTTGAAATTTGTATTCCCCCCGTGAAAGATATTACCAAAATCTTCCACAAGGGGAGCATGGATTTTAAATGGAAAAGCCAAATGCTGCTAAATAGTTTATATGGTGTGTCAGCAAATTCCTGTAAAGTGTGCTGAGGCTTGTGGATTTATGCCTGTGCATAGCGCAAACAATTCATTACGCCTTTTAATTTATTTTAGTCTTTAATAATTTAGACAGCTTGTGTTCCTGAATTGGGCTATTCCATTTAAAATCCACACTACCCCTGTGGAAGATTTAGCTATAGTCTTCCACAGAGGGAGTATGGGTTTTTAATAGAATAGACAATTGGGTAACTTCCATTTGAAATACTCACTCCAGTTGTGGAAGGTATAGGTAAGGCCATAATACAGAGGGAGTATGGGTTTCAAAATGATTACCTATAACTAATTACATTTAAAAAACATACTCCCCCTGTGGAAGATATTTCCTAAATCTTCCACAGGGGTAGTGTGGATTTCAAGTGGAATAGCCCATTATAAATGCTGCAAAAACTTTCCTTTTGTAACCAAAAGACAGGCTATATGAATTTCAAATGGAGTTATCTGAATGGGTGACTTTGTTTTAAATTGACACCCCCTGTGTGGGAGATTAAAGTTGTGTCTTCCACAGGGGGGTGTATGGATTTCAGCTGGAATAGCCCATTTCACAAAGATAGTCCAATGTAACATCTCATCTAATTAGCAGAATTTCCATAATGTACAATTTCTGTCAAATTTTTATTTTGTGTTTCTTTACCCAAAATGCTGAAATATTGTTAGTAATAACTGCCAGGAAGGGTTTCTGTCCATTTTAAACTGAAATAACAAGGCCTATTCAGTGATCCTAGCAAAGGTGTAAAAAAATAAAATTATTTATAAATTGCCTAAAAGTGAAGGATTCATCATTTAAATAATGTCATTAGATATTTTTGCTATGAACAATTTTGAAAAAAAAATGAGGAAAACAGCAGTATTGACAAAGTTGATGCCCCATTCAAATACATGTAGTTAGTTTCTCTACTTAAGTATAGAAATTGAATACACAGCTTTCAGCTTAACCACTAGCAGGCTATGTTAGCACATCTATGACACTAACAAAGGTGCCAAAATCTGACTTTTGATAATTTTTACAATCATCTGGATGAGTAAATCACTGAATGGGTAACTCAAGTTGTAATTTTGGCAGTTTAACATGGAGTTCTATAGGGGACTTAAAGGGGCATTTCGTGATCCACAGCCTCATTCCCCACTTATCTCAAAAAAGTTGAGATTTTTATATCACTGGAAACCTCTGGCTACATAATGTTTATGTACAAAATATTTCTTGCAGATTAATTCGTTTTGCAAAGATATCGTGAAATTTGAATTTCGTTCTGGTGCACCAGAACGAAATTACAACGCATTGTCTATGGAGCAGTGTAATACACATAATCATGCATAACTCGTAAGCATAAAATCGGAATCAACTGAATTTTTGGGAATATGCTTTTTTCGTGGATATGTACTGAAAAATGTCATAAAAAGAGGATGCTAGGATCACGAAATACTCCTTTAATGTCATAATAATAGCATTATTTCAAAATTGCTCTATTTGCCTACAAACACAACAAATTCAGCTGATTCCATTTAATTGTAAGTTGGGACATGTGTAAACATTACAAAGAGGCCAAAAAAATCAGATAAAAAAAAATTACCCAATTTCATATTATAAGATCATACATTATGGCTTTTAGACACGTGGCATTTTTTATAAGCAAAAACTGGAGGAACAAATTGATAAGCAATATACAATTGTTTTTAACACTGAAATAAATTATTATATTGGGCAATTGGGTTTACTAAAATCAACTTATATACTGGCAGTCAAAAAATCCTCCTTCCCCCTGCCTGCCTGAGTAGCAAATATAGGTTTTACATGACCGTAGTTATCTTCATTTTGTAGCGGTGTATTTTTCTGTAACTTATTATATCAAGGAAAGAAGACATTCTTAGCTTTATAGTCACTAAATTTCATGGAAGTTGGTTTTCTCTCTTTGGAGAAAGAGTAACATTACAACAAGAGTTGCAATGAGTCAGGTCATTTCATGGTCGAGTCGAGTCATTTCTAGCAATAGCTCGAGTCACTGTACAATCTCTATGGGGAAAATTTCAAGATCCGAGTCGAGTCATTCCATTTTTGAAAAGTCGAGTCTCGAGTCTTGACTTGTTACAAGTCTGATTACAACATACCCAATTTTTCATAAAAGTAGAGATTACATGGTGTTAAATAATCCAGTTTATCTCAAGATTACACAACCAAATTGCACTGTCGTTTGCATCCGAAAAAGAGAGTGTTCTCAGCTTTACAACAATCTAATTATCCCCAGACACTGAAATGACAAAACACTCACATCAAACTTGTCAGACATTCAGAAAGAACAAATAATTTATACAAGCAATGCTTTGAGAAAATTAATTGGAATCAGGCAAATGATAATGATTTCTGGACAACTTTTTTCACCCGAAGTAATTACCCGACTGATCATCCCAAACAATTACTAGGAAGCCAGTTGCGTCTATAAACCACAAATCAACCAAATTACACTACCGTTTGCAGTAGAGTGTTCTCAGCTTTACAACCAATTTTATTGACATCTTTCATCAACTTTTGGAGACAAATTTAAGTTATATGCACATTTGTTCTTGAATCACTATGTAGTGTGCATGGGGTGGAGATTTTTGAACAGGAGTATGTATCATCGTTGGGGCAGGAGGAAAAACCTATGTGCTTGTGGCCCTGAACATGTTTAACACAAAACTGCCAACAGGTTACAAAAGAGCTTTTGCTCTAGACATGTTCAGGGCCAATGACACTTAGGAGGTTTTTCCTACCCAACGACGATATGCAGCAAGCAACATAAGCAAAGGAATGCAATTCGGGTATAGTGAAATAACTGTGATAATACTGATCTTGCTCTTGCTGATAAAAGAGTACCATCTGAAAATTCTGAAGTAGAAATGCATTGGGCTATTCCGCTTGAATTACATACACACCCTATTGAAGACATAACTTTGATCTCCCATACAGGGAGTGTGAATTTCAAATGAGATTAACTAAATGGGCGACTCCATTTGAAAAATCCCTCCAGTTGATAGATTTCAACTGTAATAATTCAAAAGTTTGAAACTTCAGTCAACAATTTATAGTTCTTCATGAGGTGAAAAAATATGAGTGGAGTTTAATTTTACTCTTTATTTGTTCCTTGCAGCCTTCCAGCCCCACGCTATATTGAAAGAGAAGAATCAATATATCCACCACCCACGTTTACAGTTGGTCTTAAAGCTTGCATTATCAATGAAGGCCAAGATGCACATTTTGCATGTAAGGTAGAACCATGTAGTGATTCCAATCTGGAGATTGAATGGCTTAGAGATGGTAAACCAATTGAAGCAGGTACGTTTCTTTGTCTTTCTTGATTAAGTTCATCAGGACTGTAATATTCCATTAAATCAGCATTTCTTCTATACAAGTCCAATTGAAACACTGTATGGGACGTTTCAAGAGCTAAGGTCTGCTCTTTTCACCAGCCAGATGATGCACTGATCTGCTTGGCTGTGTATATGAAATTCCATGCCAAGGTTGTGAAGCTACATATGAAGAGCTTAGTTTCAAAACCCCTTACATCCACTTCAGAAATTGTGAGAAAACATTAATAAATCATCAAAAAATCATTGATATAAGGGGTTCTGCAACAAAAGCAGTTTTTGGCGGGATGCCTGGGTAGGATGAGCATCCCGCCAAAAACTGCTTTTATTGCAAACCCTCTTATACCAGTGATTTTTTAGATGATTTTTTTGATGTTTTCTCAAAATTGCTCAAGTGGATGTAAGCAGTGTTCGAAATATGCCTCAAAAAGTTACAGGCCAGCCGGGCTTGACCTTAAAAAGTTACCGGCCAGCCGGACCGGCAACTAGATGCCAGTCAGAAAAGTTACCGGCCAGGCCAAAAAGTTACAGGCCAATGGCGGCTGACTGGCCCTATTTGAGCGCTGGATGTAAGGGGTTTTGAAACTAAACTCTTCATATGTTGGAGAAACAGGCAGAGCGTTTGGTACCAGAAAACAGGAACATGTGAAATCAGTGGAAAATACATTGAAAAACAGATTTACCAGGGCAAGCAGGACAGCATCTGAATCAGAATGTCTCACTCCGCATTAGCTGAGCACACAGCTCAAAATAACCATCATCTGGCTGATGAAACGAGCAGACCTTATTAGCTCTTGAAACATCCCATACAGTAAGTGTTTCAATTGGACTTAATAAAAGTTTCTTTGTCTGTTTGTTTGTTCATTTATACCTGGTGTATAATCTTAGAAGCTGTGCAAGAAGCAGCTAATACTGGCTGCAATGTTTCATTGTAGTGATGCTGATAAGAGTACTCTGTAAGTTCAGACAACTACTTTTATCTAGGGCACCCTCAATTTAAGGCTTACTGGATTTGGGTTCAACTTTTTATACATATAATAAGCAACAATTTCCCATGCTTAACTTAATGTGGCCAAAGTATGGACTTGGGTGGGTTTTGTATTCATATATTCAAATATAAAGAATGTAGTAATATTTATAATTTGTAATTTAATGAAGAAAGCCAAGTAGCATATATGATGAAATGTTCCATTTTCTACTGTGCAGGTTCGAAATACATCCGGAAGTTTGAATTTGGCATCGCAAGCATCCACATCAAAATGCCATACTCGGAAGAGTCTGGCATCATTGCCTGTAGAGCCAAGAACCGCAGTGGAGTCAATGAAGTGCGGGCTAAATTTGTTTGCAAAGGTGAGTCAATGTAAATGGGCTTTTGAATACATGCAGGGATGTAAACACACAGTCGTCCACACACATTAGTGCTCACGCAAACTCTAAAACAGTCATATCATGGAAGTATCAAATTAAGTCAAAATCATTGAATATTCTAGTCATTGAAATTCCAGAGAAAGTTTAAAAGTCACTGCATTTTTGATTATGGTGATTGAGATTCAAGAGGTAAATGTCTAAAGTTGTGGAATTCTTTGTTAAACTCTATTTTGATTGGTTACTCAGATGATTACATGATGTAATTAACCAATCAGGTGCCCTGTAAGAAAGGCAGTAGTGCCCATGGGGTTCAATATTTAAATGTTTGACTGATGTAAGAAAATGTGACCTACGTGTGTTCTAGGATTTTTGTCATAGAGTATGCCAACAGCTAACTTTTGTCCATTTTTTTGTATAATTATAATTTCACAGCGATACCTACACTGTAGGGCCAATGACAGTAAGTTGTGTGAAATAACTCGATTGGTATCTCCATTGATGTGACAATCATTTACTGAAAGGCTTTGTATCACAACAGAATTCTATTCTATTCTATTCTATTTAGAATCATACTTGTTTCTCTGTGTAATTCCTGTTAGACTTCCTTGTGGTGTCTCTTATTAGGGATAACAAAATAAAAACATTTGGGATCATTGTTTCATAATGGGTTATTCCACTTAAAATCCACACTACCCCTGTGGAAGGTTTAGTTAAAATCTTCCATGGAGGGAGTATGAGTTTCAAAGGGAATAAACACATTAGCAGCTCCATTTGAAACCCACCCTCTCTCAGTGGAAGATTCAGCTTGAATCTTTCTCATAGGGTGTATAAAATTCAAATGGAGCTGCTGAAGATATTTCCCAAATCTTCCACAGGGGTAGTGGGGATTTTAAATGGAATAGCCCAATTCAGTATTTCTGTTAGATTTCTTTGTTTATTTCATCCAATGTGATGTCTCTCGATGTATTATACAGTATTGAATGTTGTTTCTTCTGTCAAAGGTTTTTGCGCTAATTCATTAATTTCTGCTTTTGTAATTTGTAAAACAAAACATTGGTAGAATTGGTATAAGCTTAACATCAAGAAAATAAAAGGATTAGTGTAGCTTGTGTGGCTTAGTTTCATAGTGTCGTGCTGCTTACTGCTTTGACACTCTCCGATCATGTTTTCTTCAGTATACAATCAGGCCAGCAATTCCAGCAGGGCGACCAGAGACATGCAGTAGTTTACCACTACACCAATCACACTGCTTCGCCCAAAACGTAAAATCACTAGGAGTTGACTTCAAGTCAAATTGGCAGCATTGCTTGCTGTGCAACACATGTTGGCTATTCCGGTTGAAATCCAGACAATATATGGGAGACATTTGCCTTAAATCTTCCACATTACATGAAAGGGTGATTCCATTTGAAAACTTCACCCATGTGTGGGAGATAAGGGCCATGTCTAATGTCTTACATAGAGGGTGTATGGATTTCAACTGGAATAGTCCATTTCAAAGTCATACATACATGTACTGGGTGTCCCCAAAATAGGTTACATTTAAATTTTTTTAAATAATCTAAGTTCATGTTTACAAATAGTAATGTCCTTTTCATGATACAATCTATGTACCCTCGACTAGTACGCCTGTGAATGTCAAGCTCACAATTTGTGTACTAAGCCTGCATTCCACACATTCCTGAGCAAGCTGTTTATGTGACATAAAATCACATAATGCGACACAAAGTTCATTACTGCAATCAAAGCCACTGGCATTTAGCAGGGCTATTGAATAGGCCCATCCATAGCATGCAGTATTTTGTTCAGATAAATAGAGAATAAAACTTGTTTAGTTTTATATCAAGATTTCAAACAGAAATGTACAATATTTTTTGTTGTGCAATATTTTGATGATTAGCCATGCTTGACACTCCTGTCATCTTGCGCTCATAAATGAAGGTGCTTTAAAGGTATGGAGTTGAAACTTAGCAGACAATTACAAGAAGGAAGAAGGATGAATAAATAATATCTGGAAAAATGACATCGTTTCGTGATACCATCACAAAATGGGTTTCATTTTCTACATGTAACCTTTTTATGGGACACCTTGTATAACCCTATTGTAATACAGGTCTACAATCTATTTGTCAAATAATATCATTTTAATTTGGTTGTGCAGTGTTAATGTAAACAAAAACAGATTAAAAATATAAATAAGGGTCTTTTAGCTCTATTCTGGTAAAATTTAAAGGGTCTTTTAAAGCTTCACAGGTAATGTGTTGGGTTAAGGTTGGTCTTAACCCTGGAATTATGTGAACTTTTGGGCCTCATAAAACTGCTAAATTGTTGGTCTTAAGTATATAAAAGTATACATATTTAGAATCATAAAGACATGACAAATCCATCTGTGCAGTAAAATTTGGGCAAAAATGCTCAGTTTTGGATCAAAATACGAACAAAACATGTTTTGATCAATATTTTTGGGCAATGTAACAAAAAGAAAAGTGGTTTTGACTTTTGGGAGATTTTGCCATTTTTGCCATTTCTGCCATTCTAAATATGTGTACTTTTATATAATTAGAACCAAAAAGTCAGCAGGTATGAGGCCCAAAGGTTTCCATAATTCCAGGTTTAAGACCAACCTTAAATATTGATATTTAGAATGGTAGTAAATTATTTGATGAATCAGATACTTCTAGAAATCTTAACTATAATTAATATGGAATGTTAAAAAACCCATGCGTATGTGATTTCATAACAGGTAAAGAAACCATCATGCGTAAAAGTCAGCTCCCTCATGAAATGCAGGTTGGAATACAGAGAACACTAGACATGGATGATGATCGTGGGTAAGTAACACCAGTCTTTCCATTCGGATATTCCAGTTACAATGCATACACCCCTTTTGGAAGGTGTGATGTATTTTTCCTGTAACTTACATGTAACTAAGACATTCTTAGCTTTATAATCACTAAATTTCATAGAAGTTAGTTGTATATCTTTAGAGAAAGAGTAACATTACAACATACCCGCCATTTAAATTATAATTTCTCGAGCTTGCATTGTTTATTTCCGATCCTCGCATATATTAATTTGTGTTTCGCATTGTCTTACGCCCTGCTAGGGTGAAGCATATAGGCCGCCTCATTCTTCATTATTTAATTTTTAGTAAAAGTAGAGATTACATGGTGTTAAATAATCCAGTTTATCTCCAGATTGCACAACCAAATTGCGCTGCCGTTTGCACCCGAAAAAGAAGGTTCCCAGCTTTACAACCATCTAATTTTATTGACATCGTTCATCAACTTTTGGAGACAAATTAAAATTATATGCACATTTGTTCTTGAATTTTGACTGGGAGTACATCATTGCTGGGCGGGAAAAACCTCCTATGTGCTTGTGGCCCCTGAACATGTTTAAAACAAAACTGCCAGCAGGTTACAAAAGAGCTTCTGCTCTAGACATGTTCAGGGGCCAATGACACATAGGAGGTTTTTCCTACCCAACGACGATATGCGGCAAGCAACATAAGCAAAGGAATGCAATTTGGGTATTGTGTTTTATATTGTGTTAATTTTACTCTTTATTTGTTCCTTGCAGCCTTCCAGCCCCACGCTATATTGAAAGAGAAGAATCAATATATCCACCACCCACGTTTACAGTTGGTCTTAAAGCTTGCATTATCAATGAAGGCCAAGATGCACATTTTGCATGTAAGGTAGAACCAAGTAGTGATTCCAATCTGGAGATTGAATGGCTTAGAGATGGAAAACCAATTGAAGCAGGTACGTTTCTTTGTCTGTTTGTTTGTTCATTTACACCCGGTGTAGATGCAGATATTGAACAAAATACAGACAACTTGAAATTCTTGTAGAGTTTGCTGCTGATTGACCAGGTTAATCTAAGCTGTGCAAGAAGCAGCAAATCATGCCTGCAACGTTGCATTGAAGTTATGCATTGAACAATTTCCCATGCTTAACTCAATTTGGACTTGGGTGGGTTTTGTATTCATATATTCAAATATAAACAATGAGGTAACATTTGTAAATTAATGAAGAAAGCCATTTGAAGTAGCATATATGATGAAATGTTCCATTTTCTCCTGTACAGGTTCCAAATACATCCGGAAGTTTGAATTTGGTGTTGCTAGCATCCACATCAAAATGCCATACTCGGAAGAGTCTGGCATCATTGCCTGTAGAGCCAAAAACCGCAGTGGAGTCAATGAAGTGCGGGCCAAATTTGTTTGCAAGGGTGAGTCAATGTAAATGGGCTTGTGCAGTGTTAATGTTAACAAAACCAGATTAGAAATATAAATAAGGGTCTTTTAGCTCTATTCTGGTAAAATTTAAAGGGTCTTTTAAAGCTTCGCAGGTAATGTGTTGGGTTAAGGTTGGTCTTAACCCTGAAATTATGGAAACTTTTGGGTCTCAACTGTAATTGTTGGTCTAAAGTATATAAAAGTTTACATATTTATAATTGCAAAGACATGAGAAATCCATCTGTGAGTTCAAAATTTGCGCAAAAATGCTCAGTTCTGGAGCAACTACCAAAAAAAAAAAGGTTGATGCAAATATTTTTTGGGAAACGTAACAGAAAAATTCTTGAGTAAAAATGTTATTATTTAAAAAAAAAAATGAATATAAATATCTAAGATCCAATTTTGATCAACTTCACCCCAAAAATTGAAATTTGGGCTATAATCAGGCTTTTTATGATTTTTTGACAAAATTGAGAATTTTCAAACCATTTTTGGTAAAATGTTGGTCAACCCACCCCCCAAATAAATAATAAATGGATCCTAGATATTTATATCTACTTTTTAAAATTAATACAAGAAATCTTTTTACTCAAAATTATTTGTATGTTTCCTGAAAAAATTTGACTAAAAAAATGGTTTGGGGGACTTTCTCCAAAACTGAGCAGTTTTGCCCAAATTTCACCTGAGATGGATTCGTCAAGCCATTCTAAATATGTGTACTTTTATATTACGACCAACAAAAAAGAAAGAAAAATGAGCAGCTACGAGGCCCAAAAGTTTCCATAATTCCAGGGTTAAAACCAACCTTAAGTAGAGTGGCAGCAAATTTAGAGTGGCAGCAAATTATTTGATGAATCAAACTGTGACATCAGATATTTCTAGAAATTTAACTATAATTAGTATAGAATGTTATAAATATAAAACCCATGTGTATGTGATTTCATTACAGGTAAAGAAACCATCATCCGTCAAAGTGAACTCCCACATGAAATGCAGATGGGAATACAGAAAACACTAGACATGGATGATGACCGTGGGTAAGTACCACCAGTCTTTCCATTTGGCTATTCCAGTTGAAATACATAAACCCCTTATGGAAGGCATGACATTAATTTCCCACACAGTGGGAATAGTTACCCATTCAGGTAACCCCATTTAAAATTCACACTCCCTGTGTGGGTGATTAGGTTCATGTCTTTCATAGGGGGTGTATGAATTTCATTGATTTTTAGCAAAATATTGGCAAAAATTACATATTAATGAGCCTTTACAATCCTTTTAGCTCATTAACTGTATTGATTATTGATAAAAACAATAAGAAAATATAATTTGATGTATTATGGAAACCGTATGTCCAATTTGCTTCAAACAAAAGGCATATTGATCAGTGTACTTTACCCTACTCAATTAATCTGCTTAAAACATGCTCACAGCATTTCCTAATTTCTAGAAAATGCCTCCAATACCATCTTAATATATTTTTTATATCTCTTAATATTTTTCCCTGTGCAGGCTTCAACAAGACTATGGTGCAGATGTGCCTGTGACCTACCCAGCACCTCAGTTCACACACAATCTGAACACTGTACAGATTGCAGAAGGCAGTGACGCACACTTTGCCTGCAGAGTGGAACCAGCCAATGATTCCAATCTGGAGATTGAATGGATCAGAAATGGAAAACCAATTGAAGCAGGTAAGTTTGTCTGTCTGTCTATCTGTCTGCGTGTTTGTCAGTCTGTCTGTCTGTCTGTCTGTCTTGTTTGTTTATATGTGGTGTACACAGTATTTGCTTGTAAGAAAACAACAAGGCCAGTCTGAAAATTTCATGGACAAAGTCTCACTTCTTCCTGGCTGCAAAGGGTTCTGTAAATGTAAGTTGATATGGGAACTGTGCATGTTTGAAGCCGAGTCCCTGAATTAGTTGCCAGTGATTTCTGTGAAGTGCAATGATCTCGTGTAATTGTGCTTTATAAACTTTTTTTTGCTTAAGATTGCTGAAGACATTTACTTAAGATATGTGCATTTTGTCGGAAAGTGTCTGTTACTTAAAGCATATTTATAGCAATTTGTGTTGGGAATTCAGTGAAAAACATTTTGAAGGAAAACACATGAAATACTCACCTTTCTCTTGTTCTCCTATTCAGTTTCCAAATACATGAACAAGGTTTTTTTTCTTCAATTCAATCTATCTTTATTTTGGTAAGCTCTTTCAATACATAAGAATACATTTTGAATTTGGTATTGCTAGTCCTAACCTTAGGTAACCTATCTCTAATCCAGTGACTGAAAGTATTATGAATTCAACACAAAAAAAAATTGATGGAATACATGACATGTTCCATTTTCTCCCATGCAGGCTCCAAATATATCCTGAAGTTTGAATTTGGCATTGCTAGCATGCACATCAAAGGGCCATACTCGGAAGACTCTGGTGTCATTGCGTGTAGAGCCAAGAATCGAAGTGGAGTCAATGAAACACGGGCCAATTTTGTGTGCCAAGGTGAGTTACAGTTGATTTTGCATGTGGACACATAAACATGAGAGCAGAGACAGCACCTGTACATATGAACATATACACACATGCAAACACTCCCACATATAATCAGCTTTAAATGTGTGGATAAAGTTTAGGACTATGCTAACATAAAATAGAGGACATATCTCATAAATGCAGTATACATACAATTGTGGACATTTTGTAGACTTGAATTGAGGATGTGCACAGAGGTCTACGGTCTAAATGTAAAATGTCACGTATGTCCTTGTTTGCCAGCAAGCACATATGCATGTGTACACACACCCACACAAATTCACACAACCATGTATATAAATTTACTCTCTATAACATTATTTATCTTGTTTTTTTTGTATTTATTTTTTATATTGCTTCCGTGTATTTTAAATGGCCAAATAGTTTATCAGTATAACCTCTTTTGAATTATCATTTCAGTTATGTAATGTGTGTGTATGTGATTTCTTCACAGGTAAAGAAACCATTGTGCGTCAAAGTCAGCTCACTGAGGAAATGCAAGCTGGAATACAGCTTACGCTAGACATGGATGCGAGCCGTGGGTAAGTATGGTATAACTACCTCGAAAACCTTAAGATTATCATCTCTTTTGATATGGATTTCATTGTATTGGTAAGGGGTGGAGTAAGGAGAGATCAATATTTATCTGCACAGGATGTTTTCCCCAAGATCGTCAGATGCTTCAGGTAATGCAGGGCTGTCAACTTTTTGGAATTACTTGGCGTGAGACAGAGGCGTACCGGTATTTGCCGACTCCAATGTTCATTTTGTACCATGATTATTTGAGCCACGGTGCTCAAGAATGTGAAAAGCGGGGGGAGGGGGGTAGGAGCAACAAATTATTCATGACGATGCGTGAGATTTTACTCATTTTCCAGCTTTTTGCGTGAGATTTACTACCTAGGCGTGAGATTATACTACCTTGGCGTGAGACCGTGAGAAAGTGACCCAATGCATGAGACTCACGGCCAGTGCGTGAGAGTTGACAGCCCTGGGTAATGTCAAGTTAAATTTGATAGGCAAAAACTGGACAGCTTTATCAGGTTATTCCAGTTGAAATCTGTACACTCCCTATGGAAGACATTATGTTAATCTTTCATACAGGGAATGCAAATGGAGTCACCCATTAAGATAACTCTAATTGAAATTCATACTTCCTGTTTGGGAGATTAAGCCCATATCTTCCACAGGGAGAGTGTATGGATTTCAACTGGAATATCCCATTATTCAAATTTACGGCAACATATTGGCAGATATAACACAATGGGGTGAGGAGCTCTTTGGAAGGGGGACACATGTTCACATATTTTACTCCTCCTTTTCTCTCTCTTCTAGTGTTCCAGTCACCCTTGATAGAGATGAGCAACAAATATATTCAGCACCCAAGTTTAAGATTGGCATTAATGACGTAGCTCTTAATGAAGGCTATGATGCACATTTTGCATGCAAAGTTGAACCAACTGATGATCCCAACTTGGAAATAGAATGGTTCAGAAATGGAGCACCCATTGCAGCAGGTTAGTGGTTGTTTGGAACAATTCCATTTGATATCTGACTCATATGTGACCCGCTCTGACAAAACCAGGAACAAGTCACATTTTTGATATTTCATGATTTGAATAAAAATGTACTAGACAATAAGCTTTAAAATGATACCAAAATTATATAAATAGCATCAATACTTTTCAAGATATAGATAATTTTGTAAATGATACCTTGATATTTTTGCCAAATTGCTATTCTGAGTAATGGGCCAATTGGTTTCCTGCCTTACACAGGATTGAATAGGGATTATCATAGTTCAACTGTTACCTATAAATAAACCTCTGTAATGGTGGTGTACTACAAGGTCACACAATGATGTCAAAGGTCAACTCATAAAATAGGCTGAAAATTTAAAAAAATGTTATCTCTAATGAATATTTTCTATGTATGTATACTTCCCATGTCTCTGGACTACCTATTTGGGGCCAAAAGTAATCGCAAAAGCGGGCGGTCACAAAAGCAGGCAAGACTTGTGGTTCGAGAGCTGCTTTGTTTTCTCCAGTGACCTGAGTGTACTGATGACCTAAGATGTACCGACGGTCCATGATGAGTGGGGAGAGGGCCACGTCCCACTGGCCCACCCCCACTGGCTAAACTGTCCTGACCCACATTATGTCACCTGCTATCCTTAGTCCTAATCCTAGTTACCACCTATCCCCTAATCCAGTGATTAAAAGCATATCGCTATGAATTCGGCAGACGGACGAATCCAGATTCGGCTTTTGGTAAATTCATTTTACGCATGCATTACTTTTGAATTTGAGAACAAGGGATCAATACTTTACCTATAGAGGGCAGCATATCGACTTTTTAACGGTTATCGTCGTTGACCGTACTGCGATGCACCGTCAGCTAACCCTGTATGTCGCCCTCTTTTGAATACTTACTATGCTGTTATCATTTGATCTCCGTTAAAAAATTGATATGCTGCCCTCTATTATGTACAGCATTGATCCTTGTTCTCAAATTCAAAAGTAATGAATGCGTAAAATGAATTTACCAAATGCCGAATCCGGATTCGGCCGTCTGCCGAATTCATAACAATATGATATTAACATTTATATTGTGAAATCAATGGAAAACATTTGGTGGAAAGCATACCATGAAATGTTCAATTTTCTCCTGTGCAGGTACCAATTACGTCCAAAGGTTTGAATTTGGCATTGCCAGCATGATTATCAAAGGGGCATACTCAGAAGACTCTGGTGTCATTATGTGTAGAGCCAAGAACCGCAGTGGAGTTGATGAAACACAGAGCAGATTTGTGTGCCAAGGTAAGTTATAGTTATAGATTCTGGCACCCCCACACATTTAACATAGAAACGCATACACATACACATTTAATGCTGAAATTGGGGACACACATATGAAACCTTGAAAATAGGTACACATCCATCCAATTAGCAGGGGGGAGCGTGGCCGAGCAGTTAAGGTGTTGGACTGCTTAGTGCTTCAGAGGGCACTTTAAGCAGACGGTCCCGTGTACATGTATTTTCTCACATTAATGCAGTGTGCATGTTAAAGAACGTCACAGGCTATTCGAAAAGAGCAGGGGACCATCCCGGTACTGTTGCCTGTACTTCAAAAATACACTCATCTACTCTAGGTTCCAGAGTAAAAAATAAGTACAGCTTGCCTGTACGCAGTGCGGTAATTCTCATACGTATGAGGGAGGCACTAATATGGAGGAAGAAGAAGAATTAGACACACCCTGCACCCGTCTATAGCATATAGAACAGTGATATTATGATTGGCATATAAGACTACCAAGTAAAAACTCTTTTCATATGTGTGTATGTGATTACAGGTAAAGAAACCGTCTTGCTTCAAAGTCAGCTCACTCCGGAAATGCAAGCTGGAATACAGAGAACGCTAGACATGGATGAGGAGCGTGGGTGAGTATAACTGACAATGCTCCATGGGGGGTGGGGGAAGCTGCCCCCTTGGCAATGCCACTGGGGTGGTGTAGGTTTAAAGTTGTTGATTAGATACATGTGTGACAAAGTTACCTCACCACTTTGATGTCAGTATTTTTAAATACTTAAAAGTATTTTAAATATATTTCTTTACCTCATTTTAATTATTTTTCAAAATATTTCCATTTCAATTTCCTTGTGCAGGGTCCACCGGGACTATGGTGCAGATGTGCCTGTGACCTACCCAGCACCTAAGTTCACACATGAGCTTAACAGTGTTCAGATCGCAGAAGGTAGTGATGCACACTTTGCCTGTAAAGTGGAACCCACAAATGATTCCAATCTGGATATTGAATGGCTTAGAAATGGACAACCAATTACAGCAGGTATGTTTATGTGGCTGTCTGTTTGTCTGTCTGTCTTTTCTGTTTATACCTGGTGTACACAATATTTGCCTGTGAGAAACCAGGGACAGCCAAAGTCAGACAGATTCACATCTGATTGTCATGTTTTTTTGTCTGTGTGAAAACTCAAGGAGTTAATCCTGGCTGCAAAGGTTTCTGTAGATGTGAGCTGATTTGGGTACTGTGCATGTTTGGAGCTGAATCTCTGAATTATTTGTCAGAGATTTTTGTAAAGTGCGATGACCTCACAAATTGGGCTTTATAAATTGGGCTATTTCAGTTGAAATCCATACACTCCCTATGGAAGACATGGTCTTTTAAGACCATGTCTTCCATAGGGAGTGTTTTAAAAAACCTTTCACACAGGGAGTGTGCATTTCAAATGGAGGCATCCATTCCTGTAGTCCCATTTAAAGTTCAATGTAAAATGTGGAAGATTAAGGTCATGTCTTCCATAGGGGATGTATGGATTTCAACTGGAATAGCCTGTTTGGGTTGCTTGTTGGCTTGTTTATTTTTTGTACTTATTTGCAATTACTAAAGAAATGTATGTAAACTATGTATATATTGTTGCAAAGTGTCAGTGCATGACCAATGACTAAAAGCATACAATATCAAATTTGTGTTATGAATTTCATGAAAAACATTTTAACATGAAACATGAAATGTTCACTTTTCTCCTATGCAGGCTCCAAATACATCCTGAAGTTTGAATTTGGCATTGCTAGCATGCACATCAAAGGGCCATACTCGGAAGACTCTGGTGTCATTACATGTAGAGCCAAAAACCGCAGTGGAGTCCATGAAACACGGGCCAATTTTGTATGCCAAGGTGAGTTAAATTTGTATTGTATGTGGACACATGCGTAGAGATAACTGTTTATAATTTTTTTGTTCCTCAAGCCCTCATATTGTGATTTTTGGGTATTACATGTCCAGGAAGGGAACTTTTGACTTCTGAAAACAAGAATTAAGCTTTCTAATAACACAATTTCATGGAATTGAGCCTTTATGACATATAGTAGAGGGTGCAGTTTTATTCAGGGGGTTAGGTAACACATCAACAGAACAAAGTCAGTATTCATTTAAGTTTACATTGTTTCTTTGTATTTGAAATGGATATATCTTTTATCAGGGTAACCTCTCTTAAATTATCATTTTGTGTTTATGGAGCCTATAATGGAGGGTTATGAAACTCATTTTCATATGCATGTGTATGTGATTTCTTGACAGGTAAAGATACCGTCATGCGTCAAAGTCAGCTCCCTCGGGATATGCAAGCTGGAATACAGAGAACGATAGACATGGATGAGGTTCGTGGCCTTCCAGTGGAACACCTTGAGAGAGAAGTAACATATCCAGCACCCCAGTTTATGATTGGCATTAATGATTTAGCTATCAATGAAGGCTATGATGCACATTTTGCCTGCAAAGTAGAACCAGCGAATGATCCTAACTTGGAAGTAGAATGGCTCAGAAATGGAGCACCTATTGAAACAGGTGAGTGAATGTTTGGAGCAATTCCCTCTTATTCCTGACTTAGTGGTTTGGGTACAAGACGGGTACACACAAAATTATGGATTGTTGTCTGCACATTGTTTACACCAGGGACCGTTGTGTATCAATGACCTAAATTGTACTGATGGTCCAAGATAAGAGGGCTGGGGGTTCACGTCAGTTGCCCCCCCCCCCCCCTGGCCACTGGCCCCCACTTATCCCTAGTCTTAACCCTAGTTATTCAACCAACAAATTTTAATGGAAAACATGCCATGAAATCTTCACTTTTTTCCTGTGCAGGTACCAATTACGTCCTAAAGTTTGAATTTGGCGTTGCCACCATGATTATCAAAGGGGCATACTCAGAAGACTCTGGTGTCATTATGTGTAGAGCCAAAAACCGCAGTGGAGTTGATGAAACACAGAGCAGATTTGTGTGCCAAGGTAAGTTACAGTTATAGATTCTGGCACCTCCACACATAAACATAGAAACACATACTCTCTAAATGTGAAAGAGTGAAAAACACCTCAAAAAGAGTGGTTTTTCCACTCCTCCTTGGAGCTGTATGAGTGACCACTCCTTTTAGAGTGAAATTCACTCTTCAAAAGAGTGAGGAAATTCACTCGAAAAAAAGAGTGAATAAAATCACTCTTTAGTGAGAGTGAATTTCACTCCAAAAGGAGTGGTCACTCATACAGCTCCAAAGAGGAGTGGAAAACCACTCTTTTTGTGTTAATATCTCTGAAATAAAGAAGTGAATGAGACTGACAAAAATAATCACAGAAATAGGCACAAAATGTTCATTCATTCATGTATTTTTGTGAGCAAAGGAATTACAACACAATAAGTGTTATTACATGTTAATTAAGATTAAAATGGTAATTTTGGCATGATTAAAAGCTTAGTGACGTGGGACTATGGGCCTAGCATCACACATGCAGATAGGCGTGCTACAGTATATAAACATGATAAATTAGAGACTGGTCAGAGATAACAGGCCTATGCTTTGGCCTGACCATATAGCCTAAGCCTAGCTAGAGGCCTCTAGTCCTCTGACCTTTGGCATCACACATGCAGATATAATGTGCTGCAGTATATAAACATGATAAATTAGAGACTGGTCAGAGATAACAGGCCTATGCTTTGGCCTGACCCTATAGCCTAAGCCTAGCTAGGTATGGCCTGGCCTTGCTGCATGTGATCCTGTGGCTACTGGTATGTATAGCATGACTAGCGATCGGACTCGGAGATGTGATCGGGTACATACTAACAATAAAAAAGCTGACGAGTATAACAAACATTACAATTATTACACAAGTACACTCAATCATTTACAGGTTTATGAAGTAATACATGTACCAGGTATTCATAGCAGTGCATGAGTGTGCTACCGTAATGCCGGACCGACAATGTGAATCAATGTGTTCAACAAATGAAGAAGCTTCATGGGTACAATTATCACCTTTGAGACAGTAACATCAGATTTTTAGTTGTCGATTACAATCTGCAATGATTCAACATATAAATAAAATAGTTCAAAGTATACTTACCAACGAAAATATTGGCTATTTCTTCGCCAAACTGCTACTGACAACTCCACCGCCATTGCTGCAACGACTATTCGCCGAATGAATAATCACAATTTTTCGTGGCTCTCAGCGTGAAAATCCGCTTTCTGATTGGCTGTACGAACTGTGGATTCACTCCAAAAGAGTGATTGTAATTTCACTCTGAAATTGAGCGGTAATTTTGGATCACTCTGTAAGGAGTGAATCTACATTGACCGAGTAGAAGCTTTTTCACACTCTAAAAGAACGACTAACCGCTCGAATAGAGTGAGAATGAAATCACTCCAAGTTCCGAGTGAAATTTTCACTCTTTTACATTTAGAGAGTACACATACACATTTAATGCTGAAATTGGGGACACACATATGAAACTTTGAAAATAGGTACACCCCCATCCAATTAGACACACTCTTGCACCCATCTTTAACATATATTTGTATGTATTTGTGTATGTGATTTCTTTACAGGAAAAGAAACCGTCATGCGTCAAAGTCTGCTCACTCCGGAAATGCAAGCTGGAATACAGAGAACGATAGATATGGATGAGGAGCGTGGGTGAGTATAACTGACAATGCTCCATGGGGGGAGTTGTCCTCTTGGCAATGCCACTGGGGTGGTTAGGTTAATCTAGTTGTGTGAGTGAGCTAGACACTTCAAATGTAGTCATCTAATGTTTATTAATGCTCATTTCACCGAAGGTAGTATCCAAATATCAGGACTCACTCAAGGTGCTGGCATAAACACATGCATGTTTGAAGATGTTGATTAGGTATGTGACAAAGTTGACTCACCACTTTGATGTCAGTATCTAAGTATTTTTAATATATTTTTTTACCTCTTTAATTATTTTTCAAATTATGTTTATTTCAATTTCCTTGTGCAGGCTTCCTGTGACCTTGCCAGATGTGCCTGTGACCTACCCAGCGCCTAAGTTCACACATGATCTGAACAGTGTACAGATCGCAGAAGGTAGTGATGCACACTTTGCCTGTAAAGTAGAACCAGTCAATGATCCTAATGTGGAGATTGAATGGCTTAGAAATGGACAACCAATTGAAGCAGGTAAGTTTATTTGTCTGTCTGTTTGTTTGTTTGTCTTGACTGTTTATACATGGTGTACACAGACTTATTTGCCTGTGAGAAAATAACAAGGACAACCAAAGCTAAGACAAACAAAGATTTACATCTGATTGTCCTAGTTTTTTTGTATGAAAACTCAAGGGCCAATCCTGGCTGCAATTGTTTGTGTAGATGTAAGCTGATTTGGGTACTGTGCACGTTTGAAGCTGAATTATTTGTCAGAGATTTTTGCAAAGTGCAATGACCACACATATTGGGCTTTATAAATTGGGCTATTCCAGTTGACATCCCATATGGAAGACATAGCCTTAATCTCTCACACAGGGAGTGTGAATTTCAAATGGAGTCAGTACCCATTCCTGTAGTCCCATTTGAAATTCACACTACCTTTGTGGAAGAGTAAGGTCATATCTTCCATAGGGGATGTAAAGATTTTAACTGGGATAGTCCATTTGTATTGCTTGTTTATTTTTTACTTGCCATTGCTGAAGAAAGTATGTAAATTTTGTAAATTGTTACAAATGCCAGTGACTCTTGACCAAAGACTTATAGCATATGGTTGCAAATTTGTGTTAACAATTTCATGGAAAACATTTCGATGGAAAACATGAAACGTTCACTTTTCTCCTGTGCAGGTTCCAAATATGTCCAGAAGTTTGAATTTGGTATTGCTAGCATGCACATCAAAGGGCCATACTCAGATGACTCTGGTGTCATTACGTGTAGAGCCAAGAATCGCAGTGGAGTTGATGAAACACAGGGCAACTTTGTATGCCAAGGTGAGTTGAATTTGATATTGTGTGTGGACTATAGTGAACATGCGTAGAGATAACTGTGTAATGATTTTTGTTCCACAAGTGCTGATATTGTAGGATAGGGTAATACATGTCTAGGAAGGAAACTTGTTAATTTTGAAACAAGAATTTTAATTTTAATCTTAAAAGCTTTCTAATAACACAAGATCATGGAATTGAGCCTTATTTTCCTATAATAGAGGGTGCAGTTGCATTCAGGGTTGTAGGTAACAGGTTGACAGAACAAAGTCAGATTTCAATTAACCCCATGAGAACTACCTGCCGATTGGCCAAAATGAAGTTTTCATTACCAATTGGCCCAATCAGCAACATTGTTAGAATAATTTCATCACACATAAAATTGGGATGAATTATTTGCAAAGCTCCATTCTGATTGGTGATTAAAGTGAAAATATCATGTAATTAACCAATCAGAGGCAATGTTAGATCGACAGGTAGTGCTGAGGGGGTTAAGTATACATTGTGTCTTTGTATTTTAAATGGACAAATCTTTTTATCAGTGTAACCTCTTCTGAATTATCATTTCGTGTGTAGGGAGGGTTATGAAACTCATTTTCATATGTATGTGATTTCTTCACAGGTAAAGAAACTGTCGTGAGTCAAAGTCAGCTGCCTCGGGATATGCAAGCTGGAATACAGAGAACAATAGAAATGGATGAGGTGCGTGGCCAACCAGTTACATACCTTGAACAACCAGTTACATATCCACCACCCCAGTTTATGATTGGCATTAATGATTTAGCTATCAATGAAGGCTATGATGCACACTTTGCTTGCAAAGTAGAACCAGCGAATGATCCTAACTTGGAAGTAGAATGGCTCAGAAATGGAGCACCTATTGAAACAGGTGAGTGAATGTTTGGAGCAATTCCATCTGATTCCTGACATAGTGGATTGGCAAGGTTTTCAGAATAGGGTGGGGCCAACACTGTCAGGAGTAATATACTGTCAGGATTGAAATTGTGACCCAGGGCACTCAAGTATCTTAAAATGGTGGTTTGGGGAGCAGGTGGATACCAATCAAATCTCCAGAAATTTTTCCTTCACATTTATATGACAATATTAGACCTTTTTTAAGTTTGTTCATGTTTAATGTAAACAGACGAAAGGGATAAAGTAACATCTCAGAGTTTGCCGACATGGGTTCCCCCTTGACAACTGGTACCAAGACTGGTACACATAAAATTATGAATTGTTGTCGGCAAATTGTTTACACCAGGGACCGTCGTGTACCAATGACCTATGTTGTGCTGATGGTTCAAGATTAGGGGGGTTAACATCAGTTGCCCCCCACTGGCCACTGGCCCCCACTTATCCCTAGTTCTAACCCTAGTTATTCAACCAAAAACATTTTAATGGAAAACATGCCATGAAATCTTCACTTTTTCCCCGTGCAGGTACCAATTACGTCCTAAAGTTTGAATTTGGCGTTGCCACCATGATTATCAAAGGGGCATATGCGGAAGACTCTGGTATCATTACGTGCAGAGCCAAAAACCGCAGTGGAGTTGATGAAACACAGAGCAGATTTGTGTGCCAAGGTAAGTTACATTTGATAATGTATGAGGACCTATGCATAGTAGATATATTGATGCAGTCACTCCACATACATAAACATGGATACAGATACACATTTAATACTGAAATTGCGGACGCATGTATGAAACCATCAATAGGTACACCCCGTCCAATTTGACACACCCCTGCACCTGTCTATAACATATAGAATGGGGATATTATGTTTTGCATATATGTATTACCAAGTAAATACTCATTTCCATAATTATTTGTTTATGTGATTTCTTTACAGGAAAAGAAACCGTCATGCGTCAAAGTCTGCTCACTCCGGAAATGCAAGCTGGAATACAGAGAACGCTAGACATGGATGAGGAGCGTGGGTGAGTATAACTGACAATGCTCCTTGTTTTTTTTTTTTTTTTGGGGGGAGAAGCTGCCCTCTTCAATGCCACTGGGTTAATCTAGTTGTGTGAGTGAGCTAGACACTTCAAATGTAGTCATCTAATGTTTAAAGCCAACATATTATACAACTCCATATAAACAAAAAAACACAATATTTAGAAAAGTGACAAACTGTTTTCATCTTAAAATTTTATCAAAGTATTTCTTATATGTTGTGAAGTATTTTTTATTATATTTTTTAATAATTGGTACATTTTTATGTTCATTTCCTTGCATAGGCGTCCTGTGACCTTGCCAGATGTTCCTGAGATCTTCCCAGCACCTCAGTTCACACACGATCTGAACAGTGTACAGATCGCTGAAGGCAGTGATGCACACTTTGCCTGTAAAGTGGACCCATCCACTGATCCTAATTTGATAATTGAATGGCTAAGAAATGGACAACCAATTGAAGCAGGTAAGTCTGTCTGTCTGTCTGTCTGTCTGTCTGTCCATCTTGTCTGTTTATACCTGTTGTACTCAGTATTTGCTTCAGCAAAAACAACAAATTTTATGGTTTTTTTTGTCTCTATGAAAATTCAAGGAGCTAATCCTGGCTGCAAATATTTCTATAAGCTGATATGGGTAGGGCCTACTGTGCATGTTTTGAGCCAAATCCCTGAATTATTTGTGAGGGATTTCTGTAAGTGCTATAATCTCACATTAAAAATATGGGTTATTTGTTTACTTATTACTTGGTTTTTTTTGCCTGCGATTGCTATAGAAAGAAATGTTCATTTTGTAGCAAAATGCCAATGACTTTAGTCCAATGATTAAAAGCCTATGGTAGCAAGTTTGTATTATGAATTTCATGAAAAACATTTTAAAGGAAAACATGAAATGGGTGGGATCACTTTTTCTGTTTGTCTCCTTTATTATTTGCGACTGCGAAACTGGTGAAAAATTATGTTTATTTATATAATTCCCGTCGATCATGCCACTTTTCCATGTAACATATGAAATGTTCACTTTTCTCTTACGCAGGTTCCAAATATCCCTAGTCCTAGTTACACACTATCATTAATCCAGTAACTAAAAGTATTGTGAATTCAACTAAGAACACTTTCTTTCCCGTGCAGGTGCCAAGTATGTCCAAAAGTTTGAATTTGGCATTGCTAGCATGCACATAGTAGGGCCATACTCGGAAGACTCTGGTGTCATTACGTGTAGAGCCAAGAACCGCAGTGGAGTTGATGAAACACAGGGCAACTTTGTATGCCAAGGTGAGTTAAACTTTATACATGTCCTGGAGGGAAACTTATAACCTTTGAATCAAGAATTAAGCTTTCTAATATTAATGCTCTGCATGCTAGCCATAGGCTTCAACATAAGAAGTCCCAAGTTTTGAGATATTTCTCAAAATATCAAGAGCTATTTCAAGAACCACTGAACAATACTAGGCTTGTTTGTACTCATTTTAGTGCATTTTTCATGCTGATTCCAAATATGGTCATGAAAATTAACATTTCTGAAATTGTTGACTTTGAAACTTGTCGTCTGCAGTCGACACCCGCATGAAGAGAGTTAAACACAAGATTATGAAATTGGGCCTTTATGGTTTATAGTTGAGTGTGCCGTTGTATTCAGGGGGTTGGTAAGAGGTCAAAAAACAAATTTCACTTAACAGAGTTCAATCAAATCTGCATTGTTACTCCGTATTTTAAATGCACACATTTTTTACAGTGTTACCTCTTTGAATTATAATTTGGTGTGTGTGAATGGTTATGAAATATGAAACTCATTATCATATGTGTGTGTTTGTAATTTCTTCACAGGTAAAGAAACCGTTGTCCGTCAAAGTCAACTCCCTAAAGATATGCAAGCTGGAATACAGATTACGCTAGATATGGATGAGGGCCGTGGGTAAGTATAACTATCCAGGCTTGAGATCATCATATAAAATGGATTTCATTGTAACAGTTAAGGGTGAGGTAGGGAGGGTCAATATTTATCTAGGGTTGTTTTCCCTGAGATCTCTGGATGGTTTAGGTAATGTGAAGTTATATAATTAAAAGCAAGAAAGTAAATTTGATGGGCAAGTTTTATTGGGCTATTGAAATCCATACACCCCGTATAGATGACATATTCTTAATCTTCCACACAGGGCACACATATTTTATATGGAGTCATCCATTCAGGTAACACCATCTAAAATTCACTCCCTGTACGGAAGATTTAGGTTGATGTCTTCCATAAAGGGGTGATGGATTTCATCTGGAATATCCCAATATTCAAATTTGGGGTGACCATATTGGTAAATGTAACACACTGGTGTGAGTAGCTCTTGAGGAAGGGGACAAATGTTCTCATATTTTACTCTTCCTGTTCTCTATTCCAGCCTTCCAGTGACACAAGTTGAACAGCCAATTACATATCCACCACCCCATTTTACGATTGGCTTTAATGATGTAACTATCACTGAAGGCTATGATGCACATTTTGCCTGCAAAGTAGAACCAACTGATGACCCCAAATTGAAAGTAGAATGGCTCAGAAATGGAGCACCCATTGAAGCAGGTGAGTGAATGTTTGGAGCAATTCCCTCTTATTCTTGACCCACATATGTTTCCCTAATCTCCCTAATCCTAACCCTAGTTTCCCTTATTCCTAATCCAGTAACTAAAAGCATATGTTAGTAAATTTGTATTGTGATTTGGATGAAAAACATTTTGATTGAAAACAAGAAGTAGCCAATGCCCACTGGCTAAGCCACTGTCCACTTTATGTTATCCCCTTATCCCTAGTTCTAACAGTTATCCCCTATCCTTAATCCAGTAACTGGAAGTATTGATAATTCAACCTAAAACATTTTGATGGAAAACATGCCATGAAGTGTTCACTTTTCTCCTATGCAGGTGCCAAATATATCCTACAGTTTGAATTTGGCGTTGCCAGCATGCTTATCAAAGGACCGTACTCGGAAGACTCTGGTGTCATTACGTGTAGAGCCAAGAACCAAAGTGGGGTCGATGAAACACAGGGCAACTTTGTGTGCCAAGGTGAGTTAAAATTGATAAATATTTATGTGAAGTATTATTGGAACATTTGTTGCTGTTCTTCATTATGTAGGGGTTTTGCAATAAGTCACCTTACAAACCATTTGCTTGCTGTGTAACACATACAAAAGGATTGATATCATCCCAAGACAATATTTAATCATGTACTCTTGTATTATTCATCTTGGTAATGGGTTATTCCAGTTGATATCCATAAACCCACTATGGAACAAATGATGTTAGGAAGCTTAAGCCTGGTTAGTGCAGGATATGTCCCAATTAGATGGGAAAAAGTAGCAAAAAGGGGCTGATTTTACAAGAATTTTGCATTCATTCTATTCTTGCTAAATACTGAAGATATCTTTCTGAGGGGTCATCCTGTCACCCACAAGAGACTTGCTTTGTCATTAAGTTGTGTTGTGTGAAGGTTGAACCAAGATCAAACAAAACAAGTCAGATAATATAGACATATAAAAGATTTCTGAATCTAGAATTAACCTGTTTGTAATGATGGTGTTGCTATTGTAAAATTGAGCCATTATAATTTGTAGTAGAGTGCACAGGTGTTTTCTGGGGTATAGGTAACAGCTTAACAATACAAAGTCACATTGTTTAATCAAGTTGCTTCTTTGTTTTTAAATGCACACATTTTTTATCAGTATAAACTTTTTTGAAACTACCCATTTGTGTATGGAGGGTTATGAAACTCATCTTCATATATGTGTGTGTATGTGATTTCTTCACAGGTAAAGAAACTGTTGTGCGTCAAAGTCAGCTCCCTAAGGATATGCAAGCTGGAATACAGCTTACGCTAGACATGGATGAGGAGCGCGGGTGAGTATAACTGGCATGACCAGTCTTTCCATTTGAAAAAGTATCCAGTGTACAGTGATGTAATATTAGTGAAATGAATGGACACGGAGAGGCATATAAATGTAATATAAATATCAGAACTTCAGTTCGGTTTTATTCTTCTTGGCGGCCATACTCCAATCTGCCCCGAGTGTTGCCAGTTGATGTGCACGAGTGTGTGAGTGTTGCTGTTTCTATGTTGATACTAGATTTAGAGGATATTACAAGTGAGATCTGTCAGGAGTGGGGGCAGTAGCATTGGCATGGTTTGCCTAAGGCAGGATGGGGGGGGGATCAAGGTGACTGTGACAAAAATTGTCAAAAGTGATTAAACAGGCCTTCAAATATGAAATATCACTATTGCTAGCATCCCACATGGGAAAGGTAGAAGGGTGGAAGAGTGAAAGAGGTTGACAATGCAACAATGCAAGGGGGGGCTTTCCCCTTAGCTATGCCACTCTTATGTGGTAGGGATTAAGTTAGATTTTCATTATTGCTTGCCCATGTTATACGAGACAGTGGAGCACAGCTGGATGCGTATTGAACTCTGCGACTGTGTTTATCATTAAATAATAATCGCAACCACCAAGAACCGTGCAACCAGAGAACCACAAAATTCTTGTTTTAATATATTTCTGTACATTTTTTCATTATTTTTCAAAATAATTGCTACATGTTTATGTTAATTTTTCTGCACAGGCTTCCAGTCACCTTGCCAGACGTGCCCGAGACCTTCCCAGCACCTAAATTCACACATGCTCTTAACAATGTAGAGATCGCAGAAGGTAGTGATGCACACTTTACCTGTAGAGTGGAACCATCTAATGACCCCAAGTTGAAGATTCAATGGCTGAGAAATGGACAACCAATTGAAGGTAAGATTGTATATCTTGTTTGTTTATACCTGGTGTACACAGAATTTGAATGGGAGAAAACAAGCTAATTTGGGTACTGTACATGTTTTCGAGCTAAGTCCCTGAATTATATTTCAGAGATTTCTGTAAAGTGCAATGATTTCACATATTTTTGTTGCATGTTGGTGTACTTATTACTTGTGATTACTCTAGGAAGGTATGTACATTCTGTTGCAAAGTGCCATCGATTCTAGTCCAATAGCTTAATGCATATGGTACCAAATTTGTAAAATTATGAATTTCATGAAAAATGTTTTGACATGAAACATGAAATATTCACTTTTCTCCTATGCAGGTTCCAAATATATCCTGAAGTTTGAATTTGGCATTACTAGCATGCACATCAATGGGCCATACTCGCAAGATTCGGGTACCATTACATGTAGAGCCAAGAACCTCAGTGGAGTTGATGAAACGCAGTGCAATTTTGTTTGCCAAGGTAAGTTACATTTGTTAATGTATGGACTCATATGGCCATGCATAGAGATATCTCTATAATGCATATTTGTTCCATAAGCCCTTATAAAGCTGTTAGGACAGTACATATCAAGCAAGGGAACCTTTGACATTAAGAGTTAAGCTTTCTAGTAACACAAGATCATAAAATTGAGCCTTTATAATTAACAGTAGAGTTTGCAGTTGTATTCAGGGTGTAGGTCAAAAGAACAAATGTCACTCAACAGAGTTCAATCAAGTCTGCATTGTTTCTCTGTATTTTAAAGGCACACTTTTTAATTAGTTTTACTTCTTTTGAATTATCATTTTGTGTGTATGGAGGGTTATGAAACTCATTTTCATATTTGGATGTTTGTGATTTCTTCACAGGTAAAGAAACCATTAAAGCGTCAAAGTCAACTCCCTAAAGATATGCAAGCTGGAATACAGAGTACGCTAGATATGGATGCAGGCCGTGGGTAAGTATAAATTCCAGGATGGGCTTCTTATGAGATGAATATCATTGTAACAGTCAAGGGTGGATGCATCAAATTATAGTAATAATAGCAAGAAATGACATGTTCTTAAACTTCCACACACAGGACATAGATTTCAAATGGAGTCGCCCATTCAGGTAACCCCATTTGAAATTCCCATTCCCTGTGTGGAAGATTAAAGGTCATATCTTCCATAAAGGGGTGATGGATTTCAAATTTGGGTTGACCACATTGGTAAATGTAAGACACTGGTGTGAGTAGCTGTTGAGGAAGGGGACAAATGGTCTCATATTTCTCTCTTCCTTTTCTCTTTCTTCTAGCCTTCCAGTGGAACACCCTGAGAGAGAAGTAACATATCCAGCACCCCATTTTACAATTGGCTTTGATGATGTAACTATCACTGAAGGCCAAGATGCATATTTTGCCTGCAAAGTAGAACCAACTGATGATCCCAAGTTGGAAGTACAATGGCTCAGAAATGGAGCGCCTATTGAAGCAGGTGGGTGAATGTTTGAAGCAATTCCATCTGATTCCTGACTTAGTGCTGTAGCCCTTGTCTCCTCTGGGAAGCCAATGCCCTCCTGACCCACATGATATCCCCTATCCCTAGTCCTAACCCTAGTTATCCCCTATCTTTAATTCAGTGACTGAAAGTATTGTGAATTCAACCAAAAACGTTTTGATGGAAAACATGCCATGAAATGTTCACTTTTCTCCTTTGCAGGTTCTAAATATATCCTGCAGTTTGAATTTGGTATTGCTAGCATGCATATCAAATGGCCATTCGCCCAAGACTCTGGTGTCATTACGTGTAGAGCCAAGAACCTCAGTGGAGTCGATGAAACACAGGCCAACTTTGTGTGCCAAGGTGAGTTACTGTTATTATTGTAAGTGAACTTATATGGATGAACATCCAGAGATTGGGCTTTCTCAGGAAGCTAAATCCTGGTTAGCAAAGAGTCTGTCCCTGTTAGATTGAAAACAGACAATAATGCTGATTTTACAAGAAATTTGCATTCTCTCTATTCTTGCCTGTTACTGAAGATATCTTTCTGAAAGGTCAGTGTGCCTCCTGTCACCCACTAGTATACCCAAGGTAAAAGAGGCTTGCTTTGTCATTATGTTGTGTCGTATGCGAAGGTTGAATCAAGATCATATAAAACAAAACAAGATAATATGGACATATACCATTATCCCACAAGACCTTTCTCTGGTGTTGTGTCATTACATCAAGCAAGGTAACCCTTGCTTCTGAATCAATCTAGAATTAAACTTTTTTGTTATCCAAAATCATGCTGGTGTCCCTACTATGAAATAGTGCTATTATAATTTCTTGTACAGTGTAAATTTTATGTATATGGAGAATTATGAAACCATTTTCAAATGTGTTTGTATGCGATTTCTTAACAGGTAAAGAAGCCATTGTGTTTAAAAGTCAGCTCAGTAAGGAAATGCAAGCTGGAATACAGAAACGCTAGATCTAGATGAGGAGCGTGGGTGAGTATAACTGGCATGACCAGTCTTTCAATTTGAAAAAGATGCAACCAGTGCGCAATGAGATCTATCAGTGGTGGGGCAGTAAAAAATGGGGCACAAAAATCTTGTTTTAAAATATTTCTTTATATTTTTTTTTCATTATTTTTCAAAATAATTATTACATGTTTGTGTTTATTTTTCCTTTGACAGGCTTCCTGTGACTTTGCCAGATGTGCCCGAGACCTTCCCAGCACCTAAATTCACACATGCTCTTAACAATGTAGAGATCGCAGAAGGTACTGATGCACACTTTACCTGTAGAGTGGAACCATCCAATGATCCCAAGCTGAAGATTGAATGGCTGAGAAATGGACAACCAATTGAAGGTAAGATTGTACATCTTGTTTGTTTATACCTGGTATACACAGAATTTGAATGGGAGAAAACAAGCTGATTTCTAGCCAAGTCACTATATCATTTGTCAGGGATTTCTGTAAAGTGCAATGATTTCACATTATTGGGCTTTATAAATGTGTGTTGCTTGTTGATGTACTTATTCTGATTACTGTATGAAGGTATGTTCATTCTGTTGCAAAGTGCCATCGATTCTAGTCCAATAACCTATGGTAGCAAATTTGTATTATGAATTTCATGAACAAAGTTTTGACATGAAACATGAAATGTTCTCTTTTCTCCTCTGCAGGTTCCAAATATATCCTGAAGTTTGAATTTGGCATTACTAGCATGCACATCAATGGGCCATACTCGCAAGATTAGGGTATCATTACATGTAGAGCCAAGAACCTCAGTGGAGTTGATGAAACACAGTGCAATTTTGTGTGCCAAGGTAAGTTACATTTGTAAATGTGGACATGCATAGATATATCTCTTTAATGCCGATTTGTTGCACAAGCCCTTATTTCGTGATGTTATGACAGTACATATCAAGCAAGGGAACCTTTGACGTTAAGAGTTAAGCTTTCTAGTAACACAAGATCATAAAATTGAGCCTTTATAATTAACAGTAGAGTTTGCAGTTGTATTCAGGGTGAAGGTCAAAAGAACAAATGTCACTCAACAGAGTTCAATCAAGTCTGCATTGTTTCTCTGTATTTTAAAGGCACACTTTTTAATTAGTTTTACTTCTTTTGAATTATCATTTTGTGTGTATGGAGGGTTATGAAACTCATTTTCATATTTGGATGTTTGTGATTTCTTCACAGGTAAAGAAACCATTGTGCGTCAAAGTCAACTCCCTAAAGATATGCAAGCTGGAATACAGAGTACGCTAGATATGGATGCAGGCCGTGGGTAAGTATAAATTCCAGGATGGGCTTCTTATGAGATGAATATCATTGTAACAGTCAAGGGTGGATGCATCAAATTATAGTAATAATAGCAAGAAATGACATGTTCTTAAACTTCCACACACAGGACATAGATTTCAAATGGAGTCGCCCATTCAGGTAACCCCATTTGAAATTCACACTCCCTGTGTGGAAGATTAAAGGTCATATCTTCCATAAAGGGGTGATGGATTTCAAATTTGGGTTGACCACATTGGTAAATGTAAGACACTGGTGTGAGTAGCTGTTGAGGAAGGGGACAAATGGTCTCATATTTCTCTCTTCCTTTTCTCTTTCTTCTAGCCTTCCAGTGGAACACCCTGAGAGAGAAGTAACATATCCAGCACCCCATTTTACAATTGGCTTTGATGATGTAACTATCACTGAAGGCCAAGATGCATATTTTGCCTGCAAAGTAGAACCAACTGATGATCCCAAGTTGGAAGTACAATGGCTCAGAAATGGAGCGCCTATTGAAGCAGGTGGGTGAATGTTTGAAGCAATTCCATCTGATTCCTGACTTAGTGCTGTAGCCCTTGTCTCCTCTGGGAAGCCAATGCCCTCCTGACCCACATGATATCCCCTATCCCTAGTCCTAACCCTAGTTATCCCCTATCTTTAATTCAGTGACTGAAAGTATTGTGAATTCAACCAAAAACGTTTTGATGGAAAACATGCCATGAAATGTTCACTTTTCTCCTTTGCAGGTTCTAAATATATCCTGCAGTTTGAATTTGGTATTGCTAGCATGCATATCAAATGGCCATTCGCCCAAGACTCTGGTGTCATTATTGTAGAGCCAAGAACCTCAGTGGAGTCGATGAAACACAGGCCAACTTTGTGTGCCAAGGTGAGTTACTGTTATTATTGTAAGTGAACTTATATGGATGAACATCCAGAGATTGGGCTTTCTCAGGAAGCTAAATCCTGGTTAGCAAAGAGTCTGTCCCTGTTAGATTGAAAACAGACAATAATGCTGATTTTACAAGAAATTTGCATTCTCTCTATTCTTGCCTGTTACTGAAGATATCTTTCTGAAAGGTCAGTGTGCCTCCTGTCACCCACTAGTATACCCAAGGTAAAAGAGGCTTGCTTTGTCATTATGTTGTGTCGTGCGAAGGTTGAATCAAGATCATATAAAACAAAACAAGATAATATGGACATATACCATTATCCCACAAGACCTTTCTCTGGTGTTGTGTCATTACATCAAGCAAGGTAACCCTTGCTTCTGAATCAATCTAGAATTAAACTTTTTGTTATCCAAAATCATGCTGGTGTCCCTACTATGAAATAGTGCTATTATAATTTCTTGTACAGTGTAAATTTTATGTATATGGAGAATTATGAAACCATTTTCAAATGTGTTTGTATGCGATTTCTTAACAGGTAAAGAAGCCATTGTGTTTAAAAGTCAGCTCAGTAAGGAAATGCAAGCTGGAATACAGAGAACGCTAGATCTAGATGAGGAGCGTGGGTGAGTATAACTGGCATGACCAGTCTTTCAATTTGAAAAAGATGCAACCAGTGCGCAATGAGATCTATCAGTGGTGGGGCAGTAAAAAATGGGGCACAAAAATCTTGTTTTAAAATATTTCTTTATATTTTTTTTTCATTATTTTTCAAAATAATTATTACATGTTTGTGTTTATTTTTCCGCACAGGCTTCCTGTGACTTTGCCAGATGTGCCCGAGACCTTCCCAGCACCTAAATTCACACATGCTCTTAACAATGTAGAGATCGCAGAAGGTACTGATGCACACTTTACCTGTAGAGTGGAACCATCCAATGATCCCAAGCTGAAGATTGAATGGCTGAGAAATGGACAACCAATTGAAGGTAAGATTGTACATCTTGTTTGTTTATACCTGGTATACACAGAATTTGAATGGGAGAAAACAAGCTGATTTCTAGCCAAGTCACTATATCATTTGTCAGGGATTTCTGTAAAGTGCAATGATTTCACATTATTGGGCTTTATAAATGTGTGTTGCTTGTTGATGTACTTATTCTGATTACTGTATGAAGGTATGTTCATTCTGTTGCAAAGTGCCATCGATTCTAGTCCAATAACCTATGGTAGCAAATTTGTATTATGAATTTCATGAACAAAGTTTTGACATGAAACATGAAATGTTCTCTTTTCTCCTCTGCAGGTTCCAAATATATCCTGAAGTTTGAATTTGGCATTACTAGCATGCACATCAATGGGCCATACTCGCAAGATTCGGGTATCATTACATGTAGAGCCAAGAACCTCAGTGGAGTTGATGAAACACAGTGCAATTTTGTGTGCCAAGGTAAGTTACATTTGTAAATGTGGACATGCATAGATATATCTCTTTAATGCCGATTTGTTGCACAAGCCCTTATTTCGTGATGTTATGACAGTACATATCAAGCAAGGGAACCTTTGACGTTAAGAGTTAAGCTTTCTAGTAACACAAGATCATAAAATTGAGCCTTTATAATTAACAGTAGAGTTTGCAGTTGTATTCAGGGTGAAGGTCAAAAGAACAAAATGTCACTCAACAGAGTTCAATCAAGTCTGCATTGTTTCTCTGTATAGGCACACTTTTTAATTAGTTTTACTTCTTTTGAATTATCATTTTGTGTGTATGGAGGGTTATGAAACTCATTTTCATATTTGGATGTTTGTGATTTCTTCACAGGTAAAGAAACCATTGTGCGTCAAAGTCAACTCCCTAAAGATATGCAAGCTGGAATACAGAGTACGCTAGATATGGATGCAGGCCGTGGGTAAGTATAAATACCAGGATAGGCTACTTTTGAGATGAATATCATTGTAACAGTCAAGGGTGGATGCTTCAAGTAATGTCAAATTATAGTAATCTTCCACACACGGTACATAGATTTCAAGTGGAGTCGCCCATTCAGGTAACCCCATTTGAAATTCCCACTCCCTGTGTGGAAGATTAAAGGTCATATCTTCCATAAAGGGATGATGGATTTCAAATTTGGGGTCACTCCATTGGTAGATGTAAGACACAAGTGTGGTTAGCTCTTGAGGTAGGGGACAAATGGTCTCATATTTCTCTCTTCCTTTTCTCTTTCTTCTAGCCTTCCAGTGGAACACCCTGAGAGAGAAGTAACATATCCAGCACCCCATTTTACAATTGGCTTTGATGATGTAACTATTACTGAAGGTCAAGATGCATATTTTGCCTGCAAAGTAGAACCAACTGATGATCCCAAGTTGGAAGTACAATGGCTCAGAAATGGAGCCCCTATTGAAGCAGGTGAGTGACTGTTTGAAGCAATTCCATCTGATTCCTGACTTTGTGCTGTAGCCCTTGTCTCCTCTGGGAAGCCACTGTCTTGACCTACATGATATCCCCTATCCCTAGTCCTAACCCTAGTTATCCCATATCTTTAATTCAGTGACTGAAAGTATTGTGAATTCAACCAAAAACGTTTTGATTGAAAACATGCCATGAAATATTCACTTTTCTCCTTTGCAGGTTCTAAATATATCCTGCAGTTTGAATTTGGCATTGCTAGCATGCATATCAAATGGCCATTCGCCCAAGACTCTGGTGTCATTACGTGTAGAGCCAAGAACCTCAGTGGAGTCGATGAAACACAGGCCAACTTTGTGTGCCAAGGTGAGTTACTATTGTTATTGTATGTGAATTTTTATGGATGAACATGCAGAGATTGGGCTTTCTTAAGGCGCTAAAACCTGGCTAGCTAAGAATCTGTCCCAGTTAGATGGAAAATAGGCAATAAGGCTGATTTTACAAGAAATTTGCATCCTTTCTATTCTTGCTTGTTACTGAAGATATCTTTTTGAAAGGTCAGTGTGACTTCTGTCACCCATTAGTTATGCCCAAGGCTTGCTTTGTAATAGGTTGTGTCATGCGAAGGTTGAACCAAGATCATATAAAACAAAACAAGAGAATATGGACATATACCATTATCTCACAAGACCTTTCTCTGGTGTTGGGTCAGTACATCAAGCAAGGTAACCGGTGACTTCTGATTCAATCTAGAATTAAACTTTTTTGTTACCTAATATCATGCTGGTGTCCCTACTGTGAAATATTGCTATTATAATTTCTCGTACAGTGCAAATGTTATGTAAATGGAGAATTATGAAACCATTTTCATATGTGTTTTTATGCGATATCTTAACAGGTAAAGAAGCCATTGTGCTTAAAAGTCAACTCAGTAAGGAAATGCAAGCTGGAATACAGAGAACGCTAGATCTAGATGAGGAGCGTGGGTGAGTATAACTAGCATGACCAGTCTTTCCATTTGAAAATGATGAAACCAGTGTGCAGTGAGACCTGTCAGTGATTGGGCAGTAGCATTGGCATGATTTGCCAAAGGGGAGGGACTGGGACAAGGTGACTGACAAAAATTGTAAAAATTGATCAAACTGGCCTAATTTTACTGCTTACATGTGAACATGATTTAAATTTGATCTGTTTAAGAATTAGAATAAAAGTATTGCTTTGAGACCAGACATGTCTCTATTGCCTGATATAACACAGGAGATACTATTTTTTTGTGGAACAACTGTACATGCTGTCTTGTTCCACTTAAAATAATGCCATATCCCCATGTTGGGAAACAAATCAGGCGATATAGACGCTGCTGGGCCTTAAAACAATGCTTTTATGTCCTAAATCAGTTGTGTGAGTAAGACAGTAAGCTACGCACACTTCAAATATAACCTTGTTTAGTAATTGGTGAGCATATGAACATCTTCAAACAAAGGCTGCCAACTATATTATGTGAATATAATGATCGCAACTACCAAGAATCACGCAACTCAAGAACCACAAAATTCTTGTTTTAATATATTTCTGTACATTTTTTTCATTATTTTTCAAAATTACATGTTTATGTTTATTTTTCCGCACAGGCTTCCTGTAACTTTGCCAGATGTGCCTGAGACCTTCCCAGCACCTAAATTCACACATCCTCTCAGCAATGTAGAGATCGCAGAAGGTAGTGATGCACACTTTACCTGTAGAGTGGAACCATCCAATGATCCCAAGCTGAAGATTGAATGGCTGAGAAATGGACAACCAATTGAAGGTAAGATTGTACATCTTGTTTGTTTGTACCTGGTCTACGCAGAATTTGTATGGGAGAAAACAAGCTGATTTCTAGCCAAGTCTCTTAATTATTTGTCAGGGATTTCTGTAAAGTGCAATGATTTTACATTATTGGGCTTTATAAATTTGTGTTGCTTGTGTGTGTACTTATTACTTGTGATTACTGTAGGAAGGTATGTTCATTCTGTTGCAAAGTGCCATCGATTCTAGTCCAATAACCTATGGTAGCAAATATGTATTATGAATTTCATGAAAAACGTTTTGACATGAAACATGAAATGTTCACTTTTTTCCTATGCAGGTTCCAAATATATCCTGAAGTTTGAATTTGGCATTACTAGCATGCACATCAATGGGCCATACTCACAAGATTCGGGTATCATTACATGTAGAGCCAAGAACCTCAGTGGAGTTGATGAAACGCAGTGCAATTTTGTGTGCCAAGGTAAGTTACATTTGTTAATGTATGGACTCAAATGGACATTCATATATATATATATTGTGATGTTGGGAAAGTACATGTCAAGCAAGGGAACCTGTAACCTTTTTGAATCAAGAATTAAGCTTTCTAGTAACACAATATCATGACATTGAGCCTTTATAGTTTACAGTAGAAGTCGCAGTTGTGTGCAGGGTGTAGGTAATGGATCAAAAGAACAAATGTCACTCAACAGAATTCAATCAAGTCTGTATTGTCTCTCTGTATTTTAAATGCACACTTTCTTATCAGTTTAATTTCTTTTGAATTATCATTTCATGTGAATGGAGGGTTATGAGACTCATTTTCATATGTGCGTGTTTGTGATTTTTCACAGGTAAAGAAACCATTGTGCGTCAAAGTCAACTCCCTAAAGATATGCAAGCTGGAATACAGCTAACACTAGATATGGATGAGGGTCGTGGGTAAGTATAACTACCAGGATAGGTTTGAGTTTGTCTTTCTTATGAGATGAATATCATTGTAACAGTCAAGGATGGATGCTTCAAGTAATGTCAATTTATATTAATAATAGCAAAGTAAATTTTATGGGCAAGTGTTGGCATATTCCAGTTGAAATCCATACACCCCCTATGGAAGACATGTTCTTAATCTTCCACACATGACATAGATTTCAAATGGAGTCGCCCATTCAGGTAACCCCATTTGAAATTCACTCTCTCCCTGTATGGAAGATCAAAGTCATGTCTTCCATAAAGGGGTGATGGATTTCATCGGGAATATCCCAATATTCAAATTTGGGGGTGACCATATTGGTAGATGTAACACACTGGTGTGAGTAGCTCTTGAGGAAGGGGTCAAATGTTCTCATATTTTACTCTTCCTTTTCTCTTTCTTCTAGCCTTCCAGTGGAACACCCTGAGAGAGAAGTAACATATCCAGCACCCCATTTTACGATTGGCTTTGATGATGTAACTATCACTGAAGGCCAAGATGCATATTTTGCCTGCAAAGTAGAACCAACTGATGATCCCAAGTTGGGAGTGCAATGGCTCAGAAATGGAGCACCTATTGAAGCAGGTGAGTGAATGTTTGGAGCAATTCCATCTGATTCCTGACTTAGTGGTGTAGCAAGGTTTTAGGAATTGGGTGGGACACATTTGTGAATGTACTGACTGAATTTTTTGGCAATTGCAAGTGTGAGCCTAGTTTCTTTCCTAGGGCAGGAAAGAATCTTAGAGGGGGAGGGGGTGGACACCAATTGTTTTACCAGAAACATTGCCTTAACATTTGTATAGGAATATAGGAATATTATTTTGGGTATGGTATGGGTTCTCCCCCTTGACAGCTGGTACCGTGACTGGTACACACAAAATTATGGATTGTTGATCCCAAATTGTTTACACCAGGGACCGTTCTGTACTGATGACCTAAGTTGTAACAATAGTCCATGATAAGGGGGGGCCACAGCCCTTGTCTCCTCTGGGAAGGCACTGTCTTGACCCACATGATATCCCCTATCCCTAGTCCTAACCCTAGTTATCCGTAACCTTAATTCAGAAAGTATTGTGAATTCAACCAAAAACGTTTTGATGGAAAACGTGCCATTAACTGTTCACTTTTCTCCTTTGCAGGTTCTAAATATATCCTGCAGTTTGAATTTGGCGTTGCTAGCATGCATATCAAATGGCCATTCGCCCAAGACTCTGGTGTCATTACGTGTAGAGCCAAGAACCTCAGTGGAGTCGATGAAACACAGGGCAACTTTGTGTGCCAAGGTGAGTTACTGTTGTTATTGTATGTGAACTTATATGAACATGAGCTTTCTTAGGGAGCTAAATCCTGGTTAGCAAAGAATCTGTCTCAGTTAGATGGAAAACAGTCAATAAAGCTGATTTTACAAGAAATTTGCATTCTTTCTATTCTTGCTTGTGACTGAAGATATCTTTCTGAAAGGTCAGTGTGCCTCCTGTCACCCATTAGTTACGCCCAGGGTAAAAGAGGCTTGCTTTGTCATTATGTTGTGTCATGCAAAGGTTGAACGAAGATCAAATAAAACAAAACGAGATGATATGGACATATACCATTATTCCACAAGACCTTTCTCTGGTGTTGAGTCAGTACATCAAGCAAGGTAACCAGTGACTTCTGAATCAATCTAGAATTAAACTTTTTGTTATCCAAAATCATGCTGGTGTCCCTACTATGAAATAGTGCTATTATAATTTCTTGTACAGTGTAAATTTTATGTATATGGAGAATTATGAAACCATTTTCAAATGTGTTTGTATCACGATTTCTTAACAGGTAAAGAAGCCATTGTGTTTAAAAGTCAGCTCAGTAAGGAAATGCAAGCTGGAATACAGAGAACGCTAGATCTAGATGAGGAGCGTGGGTGAGTATAACTGGCATGACCAGTCTTTCTATTTGAAAAAGATAAAACCATTGCACACTGAGACCTGTCAGGGGAGGGAGTTGGACAAGGGGACTTTGACAAAAAATTTAAAAATTGATCAACCTGTCTTAATTTTACTTCTTACATGTGAACATGACTTTAACGGTGATTTGTTTAAGAATTAGAATAAAAGTATTGTTTTGAGACCAGACATGTCTCTATTGCCTGATATAACATGGGAGATACTATAGTTTTGTGGAACAACTGTACTGTTGTTCCACAAAAATCAGTGGATATAGACACTGCTGGGCATCAAAACAATGCTTTTATGTCCTAAATCAGTAGTGTAAGTAAGACAGTAAGCTACGGACACTTCAAATATAACCTTGTTTAGTAATTAGTGAGCATAGGAACATCTTCAAACAAAGGCAGCCTACTCCATTATGTGAATATAATGATCGTAACTACCAAGAATCACACAACCCGAGAACCATAAAATTCTTGTTTTAAAACATTTCTGTACATTTTTGTTCGAAATAATTATTACATGTTTATGTTAATTTTTCCGCACAGGCTTCCTGTGACCTTGCCAGATGTACCTGAGACCTTCCCAGCACCTAAATTTACACATGCTCTTAGTGATGTAGAGATCGCAGAAGGTAGTGATGCACACTTTACCTGTAGAGTGGAACCAGCCAGTGATCCCAAGCTGAAGATTGAATGGCTCAGAAATGGACAACCAATTGAAGGTAAGATTGTAGATCTTGTTTGTTAATACATGGTGTATACAGCACTTTATGGAGAAAACAAGCTGATTTCTAGCCAAGTTTAAATTATTTGTCAGGGATTTCTGTAAAGTGCAATGATTTCATGTAATGTGCTTTATAAATTTGTGTTGCTTGTTGGTGTACTTATTACTTGTGATTACTATAGGAAGGTATCTTCATTCTGTTGCAAAGTGCCATCGATTCTAGTCCAATAACTATGGTAGCAAATTTGTATTATGAATTTCATGAAAATCGTTTTGACATGAAACATGAAATGTTCATTTTTCTCCTTTGCAGGTTCCAAATATATCCTGAAGTTTGAATTTGGCATTACTAGCATGCACATCAATGGGCCATACTCGCAAGATTCGGGTGTCATTACATGTAGAGCCAAGAACCTCAGTGGAGTTGATGAAACGCAGTGCAATTTTGTGTGCCAAGGTAAGTTACATATGTTAATTTATGGACTCATGTTGACATGCATAGCGATATCTCTATGATGCCTATTTGTTCCACAAGCCCTTATATTGTGATGTTGGGACAGTGCATATCAAGCAAGGGCACATGTGACTTTGAACCAAGAATTAAGCTTTCTAGTAACACAATGTCATGAAATTGAACCTTTATAATTTACAGTAGAGGTTGCAGTTGTATTCAGGGTGTAGGTAACAGATCAAAAGAACAAATGTCACTCAACAAAGTTCAATCAAGTCTGCATTGTTTCTCTGTATTTTAAATGCACACCTTCTGATCAGTTTAACTTCTTTTGAATTATCATTTTGTGTGTATGGATGGTTATGAAACTCTTTTTCATATTTGCATGTTTGTGATTTCTTCACAGGTAAAGAAACCATTGTGCGTCAAAGTCAGCTCCCTAAGGATATGCAAGCTGGAATACAGAGTACGCTAGATATGGATGAGGGCCGTGGGTAAGTATAACTACCAGGATGGGTCTTTTCTTATGAAATGAATATCATTATAACAGTCAAGGGTGGATGTGTCAAGTAATGTCAAATTATAGTAATAATAGCAAGGAATTACATGTTCTTAATCTTCCACACACGGGACATAGATTTCAAATGGAGTCACCCATTCAGGTAAGCCCATTTGAAATTCCCATTCCCTGTGTGGAAGATTAAAGGTCATATCTTCCATAAAGGGGTGATGGATTTCAAATTTGGGTTGACCACATTGGTAAATGTAAGACACTGGTGTGGTTAACTCTTGAGGTAGGGGACAAATGTTCTCATATTTCTCTCTTCCTTTTCTCTTTCTTCTAGCCTTCCAGTGGAACACCCTGAGAGAGAAGTAACATATCCAGCACCCCATTTTACAATTGGCTTTGATGATGTAACTATCACTGAAGGTCAAGATGCATATTTTGCCTGCAAAGTAGAACCAACTGATGATCCCAAGTTGGAAGTACAATGGCTCAGAAATGGAGCACCTATTGAAGCAGGTGAGTGAATGTTTGAAGCAATTCCATCTGATTCCTGACTTAGTGCTGTAGCCATTGTCTCCTCTGGGAAGCCACTGTCTTAACCCACATGATATCCCCTATCCCTGGTCCTAACCCTAGTTATCCCATATCCTTAATTCAGTGACTGAAAGTATTGTGAATTTAACCAAAAACATTTTGATGGAAAACATGTCATGAAATATTCACTTTTCTCCTTTGCAGGTTCTAAATATATCCTGCAGTTTGAATTTGGCGTTGCTAGCATGCATATCAAATGGCCATTCGCCCAAGACTCTGGTGTCATTACGTGTAGAGCCAAGAACCTCAGTGGAGTCGATGAAACACAGGGCAACTTTGTGTGCCAAGGTGAGTTACTGTTGTTATTGTATTTGAACTTATATGAATGAACATGCAGAGATTGGGCTTTCTTAGGGAGCTAAATCCTGGTTAGCAAAGAATCTGTCCCAGTTAGATGGAAAACAGAAAATAAGGCTGATTTTACAAGAAATTTGCATTCTTTCTATTCTTGCTTGTGACTGAAGATATCTTTCTGGAAGGTCAGTGTGCCTCCTGTCACCCATTAGTTACGCCCAGGGTAAAAGAGGCTTGCTTTGTCATTATGTTGTGTCATGCGAAGGTTGAACGAAGATCAAATAAAACAAAACGAGATGATATGGACATATACCATTATTCCACAAGACCTTTCTCTGGTGTTGAGTCAGTACATCAAGCAAGGTAACCAGTGACTTCTGAATCAATCTAGAATTAAACTTTTTTTGTTATCCAAAATCATGCTGGTGTCCCTACTATGAAATAGTGCTATTATAATTTCTTGTACAGTGTAAATTTTATCTATATGGAGAATTATGAAACCATTTTCAAATGTGTTTGTATGCGATTTCTTAACAGGTAAAGAAGCCATTGTGTTTAAAAGTCAGCTCAGTAAGGAAATGCAAGCTGGAATACAGAGAACGCTAGATCTAGATGAGGAGCGTGGGTGAGTATACCTGGCATGACCAGTCTTTCTATTTGAAAAAGATAAAACCATTGCACACTGAGACCTGTCAGTGATGGGGCAGAAGCATTGGCATGATTTGCCAAAGGGGAGGGAGTTGGACAAGGGGACTTTGACTTTTAAGACAGACATGTCTCTATTGCCTGATATAACACGGGAGATACTATAGTTTTGTGGAACAACTGTACTGTTGTTCCACAAAAATCAGTGGATATAGACACTGCTGGGCCTCAAAACAATGCTTTTATTCCCTAAATCAGTTGTGTGGGTAAGACAGTAAGCTACGGACACTTCAAATATAACCTTGTTTAGTAATTAGTGAGCATATGAACATCTTCAAACAAAGGCGTCCTACTCCATTATGTGAATATAATGATCGCAACTACCAAGAATCACGCACCTCGAGAACCACAAAATTCTTGTTTTAAAACATTTCTGTACATTTTTGTTCGAAATAATTATTACATGTTTATGTTAATTTTTCCGCACAGGCTTCCTGTGACCTTGCCAGATGTACCCGAGACCTTCCCAGCACCTAAATTTACACATGCTCTTAGCGATGTAGAGATTGCAGAAGGTAGTGATGCACACTTTACCTGTAGAGTGGAACCATCCAGTGATCCCAAACTGAAGATTGAATGGCTGAGAAATGGACAACCAATTGAAGGTAAGATTGTACATCTTGTTTGTTTATACCTGTTGTACACATACTTTGAATGGGAGAAAACAAGCTGATTTCTAGCCAAGTCTCTAAATTATTTGTCAGGGATTTCTGTAAAGTGCAATGATTTCACGTATTGATCTTTATAAATTTGTGTTGCTTGTTGGTGTACTTATTACTTGTGATTACTGTAGGAAGATATCTTCATTCTGTTGCCATCGATTCTAGTCCAATAACCTATGGTAGCAAATATGTATTATGAATTTCATGAAAAACGTTTTAACATGAAACATGAAATGTTCACTTTTTTCCAATGCAGGTTCCAAATATATCCTGAAGTTTGAATTTGGCATTACTAGCATGCACATCAATGGGCCATACTCGCAAGATTCGGGAATCATTACATGTAGAGCCAAGAACCTCAGTGGAGTTGATGAAACGCAGTGCAATTTTGTGTGCCAAGGTAAGTTACATTTGTTAATGTATGGACTCATATGGACATGCATAGAGATATCTCTATGATGCCTATTTGTTCCACAAGCCCTTATATTGTGATGTTGGGACAGTGCATATCAAGCAAGGGCACATGTGACTTTGAACCAAGAATTAAGCTTTCTAGTAACACAATGTCATGAAATTGAACCTTTATAATTTACAGTAGAGGTTGCAGTTGTATTCAGGGTGTAGGTAACAGATCAAAAGAACAAATGTCACTCAACAAAGTTCAATCAAGTCTGCATTGTTTCTCTGTATTTTAAATGCACACCTTCTGATCAGTTTAACTTCTTTTGAATTATCATTTTGTGTGTATGGAGGGTTATGAAACTCTTTTTCATATTTGCATGTTTGTGATTTCTTCACAGGTAAAGAAACAATTGTGCGTCAAAGTCAGCTCCCTAAAGATATGCAAGCTGGAATACAGAGTACGCTAGATATGGATGAGGGTCGTGGGTAAGTATAACTACCAGGATAGGCTTTTGATCATCTTTTCTTATGAAATGAATATCATTATAACAGTCAAGGGTGGATGCTTCAAGCAATGTCAAGTTATATTACTAATAGCAATAAAGTAAATTATGGGCAAGTTTTATTCGCATATTTCAGTTGAAATCCATACACCCCCTATGGAAGACATCTTAATCGTCCACACATGGGCCATAGATTTCAGATGGAGTTGCCCATTTGTTTAGGTAACCCCATTTGAAATTCACACTCCCTTTATGAAAGATCAAGGTTGTGTCTTCCATAACGGGATGATGGATTTCATCTGGAATATCCCCATATTCAAATTTGGGGTGACCATATTGGTAGATGTAACACACTGGTGTGAGTAGCTCTTGAGGAAGGGGACAATTGTTCTCATATTTTACTCTTCCTTTTCTCTTTCTTCTAGCCTTCCAGTGGAACACCCTGAGAGAGAAGTAACATACCCAGCACCCCATTTTACAATTGGCTTTGATGATGTAACTATCACTGAAGGCCAAGATGCATATTTTGCCTGCAAAGTAGAACCAACTGATGATCCCAAGTTGGGAGTACAATGGCTCAGAAATGGAGCGCCTATTGAAGCAGGTGAGTGAATGTTTGGAGCAATTCCATCTGACTTAGTGGTGTAGCAAGGTTTTTGGAATGGGGTGGGATGCCTACTTGTGAATGTACTGACTGAATTGTTTTTGACAATTGAAATTGTGAGCCCAGTTTCTTTCCCAGGGCAATCAAGAATCTTAGAGGGGGGAGGGGGCACCACATTTTTTTCCAGAAACTTTGCCTTAACATTTGTATAGGAATATTTATTTTTTTTAATTTGGTTAATTTCTAACATGAATAGGCGAAATGAAAGAAGCACATGGCAGATTTTTGCAACATGTGGTATGGGTTCTCCCCCTTGACAACTGGTACCGTGACTGGTACACACAGAATTATGGATTGTTTACCCTAAATTGTTTACACCAGGGACCGTCCTGTACTGATGACCTAAGTTATAATGATAGTCCATGATAAAG